>NC_045547.1:82292201-82372923 GCF_009769535.1 Thamnophis elegans
GATAAGACATATAATAAAATAGTAGACAACATACATTCATCATTCGGGAGGGGAACTATCCTTGTCCCCAGGCCTGACGGGCGAGCCAGTTCTTCAAGGCTGTGCGGAAGGCCTGGACGGTGGCGAGGGTGCGAATCTCTACGGGGAGCTCGTTCCAAAGGGTCGGGGCTACTACTGAGAAGGCCCTCCTCCTTGTAGTTGCCAGCCGGCACTGGCTGGCCGATGGTATACGGAGGAGGCCTAATCTATGTGATCTTATTGGTCGCAGGGATGTAATTGGCAGAAGGCGGTCTCTCAAGTATCCAGATCCACTGCCATGTAGGGCTTTATGGGTGACTAATAGCACCTTGAAGCGCATCCGGAGATCGACAGGTAGCCAGCGCAGCTCGCGGAGGATAGGTGTTATGCGGGTGAACCGAGGTGCACCCACAATCACTCGCGCGGCTGCATTCTGTACTAGCTGAAGTCGCCGGATGCTCTTCAAGGGCAGCCCCATGTAGAGCACGTTGCAGTATTCCAGCCTAGAGGTCACAAGGGCCCGGGTGACTGTTGTGAGAGCCTCCCGATTCAGGTAGGGTCGCAACTGGCGCACCAGGCGAACCTGGGCGAATGCCCCCCTGGTCACAGCCATTAAATGGTGGTCAAACGATAGCTGTGAATCCAGGAGGACTCCCAAGTTGCGAACCCTCTTTGAGGGGTGTAAAATTTGACCCCCCAGCCTGAGTGATGGAATATTGGTCGAATCTCTGGGAGGGAAACACAACAGCCACTCGGTCTTTTCTGGGTTGAGCACGAGCTTGTTAACCCTCATCCAGTCCATAACAGCTTCGAGGCCGCGGTTCATCACGTCTGCCGCTTCATTGAGTTGGCACGGGGCGGACAGATACAGTTGAGTATCGTCCGCATATTGATGGTATCTAATCCCGTGCCTGCGAATGATCTCACCCAGCGGTTTCATGTAGATGTTAAATAGTAGGGGGGATAAGACCGAGCCCTGAGGCACCCCATAAGTTAGGGGCCTAGGGGACGATCTCTGCCCCCCCACTAACACCGACTGCGACCTGTCCGAGAGGTAGGAGGAGAACCACCGCAACACGGCGCCTCCCACTCCCACCTCCCGCAGTCGTCGCAGAAGGATACCATGGTCGATGGTATCGAAAGCCGCTGAGAGGTCGAGGAGAACCAGGATGGAGGAATGTCCTCCATCTCTGGCCCTCCAGAGATCATCGGTCAATGCGACCAAAGCGGTTTCTGTGCTGTAACCGGGTCTGAAGCCTGACTGGAAGGGGTCTAGATAGTCTCAGTTCCCCTCCCTTACTTCCTCTGCTTTGCCCTTCCTTCCTTTCCCTCCTCATCCTCCCTCCTTGCTTATTTTCTTTCTCTGACAGATTCTCGGGGTGTCAGCCTGCAATCTTTTATAGCCCATTGTTCAACTGTCAACGCAACGTCCCAAGCGATTGACATGGGGACAATATCCTTTAAAACAGGAAGGAGGGCGAAGCAGGCCAGATCGAGACACACACACACACACACACACACACACACACACACACACACACACACAGAGAGAGACATCAATTCTGGGTTTTAACCTGAGAGTGACAAATGTAGGCAATCGTGCAGCTGCGTGGGTTCTCAAATGCACAGTAGACACCCCTGGGAAATTAGACACTAATTATATTTGGTATGAGCAACATGGTTTTTAAAGAGCGTTCATAACATTAATAGGAGTTTTGACCAATCCCCAACTCCGCTTAATTGAGCAAAAAACATCCAGCGCATCTTTAATTTATCAGAGTGGTTGCTCAGGTGTCAAATAAAATCGGCCGTAAACAGGAAGAGGGGAAATGCACGGGCTGAAAAAAAACCGCCTGCCGCCTGCCTCCTGATGTCGAGAATGATTGAATTTCACTCAAAGGCCTTAATGATTTTCATTTATAGAAGAACTTTTTTGGCAAAGCTGTACGGAGGAATCATTCCCTGACTTCTGTTTCGAGATTAACCACAATTTAGGGTTTCGGGTGTGGTGGTGATTGGTGGAGCATGAAGAATCAGAGTCAGGGTCAAAGGTTAAATCCCAGTTTAGCTGATGGATTGCTTGTGCCTATAGAGAAGTGTTTTGACCCCCCTTCTTCGCCCGTTCACAGACGACAGTCAGACAGACTTAAAAGGAAATAACTTTATCAGTCCTGGCTCACGCTGGCTGCGAGCCCAAAATAAACATAAATAAAGTCTCTGGCAAAAAGGTTATGCAGCAGAATGCAAAAACAAAGAGCTCTTACAGCAAAACCCGGTTTACAAAAAGAAAGCAAATCACTTCTCCAAGTGTCTCTCACAAACAAACCACGACCGATGAACGACGAACCACGAACGAACAAGAGAACATTGACTTCTGCAACCAGGGCATGGCACCATCAGTCCTTTTATCTCCAGAAGATGACACTAACGAGCCCCAGCTGCATTGTTATTCCTGCATCCCGACCAGGGGTGGGTTTCGACCGGTTCGCACCGGTCCCTGCGATCCGGTTGGTCGCCGAACCCGGAAGTAAGTAACTTCTGGGAACGGCGAAGCCCCCCCCCCACGCGCCCACGCGCGCCCGCACACCCGCACCCGCTCCTTACCCGGTTTTTACGAATTCTGCGCTTCTACGCATGCGCAGAACGCATACAGCGCCTGCGCGATCCTCCAGGAGCAGCTGGAGCATCACGCAGACGCTAGTACGCACGCGCGCGCTGCGTGCGTGTGCGAGGACGCCGCGTGCGTGCGCGAGGACGCCGCGTGCGTGCGCGAGGACGCCGCGTGCGTGCTCGAGGACGCCGCCGGCCTCGTTCCAACCAAACCGGTTGGAACGGGGCGAGAAACCCACCCCTGATCCCGACTCAACTCACAGCAAACTTTTGCTGCGTCACAACAGAGAAGAATCTAATGGACTGCATTAAATTGTTGGATAAAAATTAACAGAATTCAAGAGAGGTTGAGTTTAGGCCATTTGTGGCAACATAACAACTCCAGGCTTATTCCTCTCTTGACTCCACCCCTCTCCTTCTCCAAATGCTAACCATTACAGCCGTCTATGCTTTTTCTTCTGCCTGTTAAATATTTCATTTGTTCTCCCAAAGGAAAGGCTTTTTCAGGAAGCAAATGGAGTTTCTGGTTTTTCTTTGAAGACATTTTGCTTCTCATCCCAGAAGCTTCTTCAGCTCCAACTGGATGGTAAGATAAGATAAGAGCCGAGGTGGCGCAGTGGTTAGGGTGCAGTACTGCAGGCCACTTCAGCTGACTGTTATCTGCAGTTCGGCTGTTCAAATCTCACCGGCTCAAGGTTGACTCAGCCTTCCATCCTTCCGAGGTGGGTGAAATGAGGACCCAGACTGTGGGGGTGATACGCTGACTCTGTAAACCGCTTAGAGAGGGCTGAAAGCCCTAGGAAGCGGTATATAAGTCTAACTGCTATTTATACTCCTTGCAGACAACTGGTCATTTGCATCTTTTTAGAGAGTCGCTGAGGCTACTTGGAGGTTTTGTCTCTGTCCTCGGGGTCCCCTGAGTGGTGCAAATGGTTCCTGTAGTGTGAAATTTTTTCTCTCTCTGGAAATCCATTCCTACTCCCACACTATTCAAACCGTGTCCATCCCAAATTGTATAGCTAAAAGTCTGTAGAGGTCCTCAGTCATCCAGGTCATGGTTGCCCCAAAGGTCCTTTTGCAGGAGGCAACTGGACTTTCTTACTTTTTTTTCTTTTGAAGACTTTTCGCTTCTCATCCAAGAAGCTTCTTCAGCTTCTCATTACAGACTACAGGAACCATTTGCAACACTCAACTGACACAGATAAACCTGATAAGATAAGAGCCGAGGTGGCACAGAGGTTAGGGTGCAGTACTGCAGCTGACTGTTATCTGCAGTTCAGCGGTTCTAATCTCACCGGCTCAAGGTTGACTCAGCCTTCCATCCTTCCGAGGTGGGTGAAATGAGGACCCAGACTGTGGGGGTGATACGCTGACTCTGTAAACCGCTTAGAGAGGGCTATAAAAGCCCTATGAAGCGGTATATAAGTCTAACTGCTATTGCTATTGCTAACCTCCAAGTGGCCTAAATGATGCTCTAAAAGGATGCAAATGACCAGCTGTCTGCAAAGAATATAAATCCTTCCATTTCCCCACTATCCTGTCAGATCTGAAGAAGCTTCTTGGGTGAGAAGGGAAACGTCTTCAAAGATAAAGAAGAAAGTCCAGTTGCCTCCTGTAAAAGGTGCCACCACATCACCCCAAGAGGATGCTTACAGGGCTCAGCGGATTTATTTATTTATAACAAAGAGACTAATATTTTTTTGGTCTTTCACAGAGGAAAAATAGAGCAATTGTTGCTTACATTTTTCTCCGTTTATGGTTTATGTTGACAAATATGGAAATATTGGTTCTAAACACAGACACACACCCGGGATCAGATCAATCTTCTAGCCAGTTCCAAAAATTCCAGAAATTGCTTCTTTATGCTTCTTAAATGCCTTCCCAGTCAGCGCATGATGTATAAACCTGACATTTTCCATGATCCACCTTCTTTCCTATTCAAACTGTATCTAAGAAGACCACGTTAATCCAGCTCATTCGTCCATATGGTAAAATGAAATCGAATATTCATGTGGCAAAGTTTCCCCCACTAACTTATTAGTTTGGCATTACGGGCTTAATGAAGGTATATGTCATCCCCAAAAGTTCAGGATTAAATTAAAATATTTCAAGGGGGAGGTTTTGCCTATGAATCATTTTCTCTTTCCTTCCCTCCCTTCGGAATATAAATTAACCCTTCAGAAATGATCAATTTCGCTTCAGAACCGACTGAAGGCCTAAAATACCAGCCAATTCCACTCTAAGCCAGCAATTGCAATGCACCTTTAAATTAATAAAGACAGAATCACAGAATAATCCTCTGGATCTCAGGCGCCACTGGAGAAATTGGACTCCAATGTTCTCTCCCCTTACTCCTTTTAACATGAGTGGTCCTACCTGGATAACATGCAGAGAAACAGATTCTCACAAGCAAGGAAAAGTTTTAAATAAATGCACTTTTTTTTTGCACGCCGAACTGGTAGTGATGCCGGCAGGAATGCGTCCCTGGTTTGAGATGTAGGCAACACAGAGTCATCCCCAACAGCTTGTGTCTGCCTTCAAGAGTGAAGGGACACAGGGCAGAAAAACATCCTGGAGCCAAAAAGGCTCCACACACCCATTTGCACCACTCAGGTGACTCTGAGGACACAGACAAACCTCCAGGTGGCCTCAATGACTTTCTAAAAGGATGCAAATGACCAGGTTTCTGCAAGGAAAATAAATCCTTCCCTTCCTCACCATTCAGACAGATCTGAAGAAGCTTCTTGGATGAGAAGCGAAGTGACTTCAAAGAAAAACAAACAAACCTCTAAGTGGCCTCAATGACCCTCTAAAAGGATGCAAATGACCAGCTGTCTGCAAGGCGTATCAATCCTTCCCTTCCTCACCATCCAGCCAGAGCTGAAGAAGCTTCTTAGATGAGAAGTGAAATGTCTTCAAAGAGAAAGAAAGAAACCTCCAAGTGGCCTCAATGACTCTCTAAAAGGATGCAAATGACCAGCGTCTGCAAGGCGTATCAATCCTTCCCTTCCTCACCATCCAGCCAGAGCTGAAGAAGCTTCTTGGATGAGAAGCAAAATGTCTTCAAAGAGAAAGAAAGAAACCTCCAAGTGGCCTCAATGACTCCCTAAATGGATGCAAATGACCAGCTGTCTGCAAGGAATATAAATCCTTCCACTCCTCACCATCCAATCAAAGCTGAAGAAGCTTCTTGGATGAGAAGAAAAATGTCTTCAAAGCGAAAGAAAGAAACCTCCAAGTGGACTCAATGACCCTCTAAAAGGATGCAAATGACCAGCTGTCTGCAAGGAGTATAAATCCTTCCGTTCCCCACCATCCAGCCAGAACTGAAGAAGCTTCTTGGATGAGAAGCAAAATGTCTTCAAAGAGAAAGAAAGAAATCTCCAAGTGACCTCAACGACTCTCTAAAAGGATGCAAATGACTAGCTTTCTGCAAGGAGTATCAATCCTTCCCTTCCTCACCATCCAGCCAGAGCTGAAGAAGCTTCTTGGGTGATAAGCGAAACATCTTCAAAAGAAAAACCAGAAACTCCAGTTGCCTCTTGGGGGGGAAAAAAGCACCTTTGGGATATTTAGGCAATCAGTGAAACGAAGACCACACTACATCCTTCTAGAACGGGATGCTGAAGAAGATGATACGGATTTCTCCATACTTACATCCGTCGTAGATATCGGTCGGTATATGGACAGCGGCATGCTGGTACGAGGTTTGCCGACGAAACAAAGGATCCTCTTCGAACACAGGTTTGATTCGCTGGCTGCCGGTTTCGTTCTCGCTTTTTCCAGACTTCTCCAAACGAGGGGAGAAAAAAAAGGGAAGGAAAACATTAAAATCGAATACATCAAGTGTAAAAGTAACTTAGACCCAAGATTTGGGGACAGGTCATAGCCAAATACCGTATTTTTCGGACTATAAGACGCACCTAAATTTACAGGAGGAAGACGAGAAAAAATAGTTTTTTGGCCTCCGCGTGTTGCATTTTCGCCCCCCCCCCCCCGGCCCCCAGAAGCTCTCTGCAGTTCAGTTTAGTTTATTGTGATTGCAACTTGTACAACAGAATTAAATGTGATTTTCAGTGTGCAATGACAGTTCAGGTTGTGGTGGTTAAGGAATCATGTGTAGTCATTAAGCACAACATCAGGTGGTGCCTGGTTCCCTCATTGACTTGACTTATTGGAAGCTGGCAGGGAAGATCGCAAGGGGTGAGGATGTGACTGTGGGAAGCTGTGACCATTGGAACTGGGTGTGGGTTGCCAAGGGCCCCAATCATGATCCTGTGACTGTGGGGGACACTGTGACAGCCACAACTTCAAGGACCGGCCATAAGTCTTCTAGTTGAGCACTGTTGTAACTTCAAATGGTTGCTGAACGAGAAGTCATTAAGTGAGGACTACCTGTATGGTCGAAAGCCTCATACATAAAACAATAAAATTAATAAAATAGAATTAGCACTTTTTATTATATAAAACATTCATAAACTTGCATCCTGGATGGTATCCGAATAGAATAGAATAGAATAGAATAGAAAATAGAATAGAATAGAGAATAGAATAGAGAATAGAATAGAATAGAAAAGTATATGGAATGGAATGGAATGGAATGGAATGGAAGGGAGGGGAAGGGAAGGGAAGGGAAGGGAAGAGAAGAGAAGAGAAGAGAAGAGAAGAGAAGAGAAGAGAAGAGAAGAGAAGAAATAGAAATAGAAATAGAACAGGAATAGAATGTGGAATGGAACAGAATGGAATAGAATAGAACAGAACAGAACAGAATATGGAGTGGAGTGGAATGGAATGGAATGGAATAGAATAGAATATGGAAGGGAAGGGAAGGGAAGAGAAGAGAAGAAGAAATAGAAATAGAAATAGAACAGGAATAGGATGAGGAATAGAAATAGAAATAGAGCAGGAATAGAACGTGGAATAGAATGTGGAATGGAACAGAATGTAATGTAATAGAATAGAATAGAATAGAATAGAATAACAGAGTTGGAAGGGACCTTGGAGGTCTTCTAGTCCCACCCCCTACTTAGGCAGGAAACCCTACACCACCTCAGACAAATGCTTATCCAATCTCTTCTTTAAAACTTCCAGTTTTTATTCTGAAAAGATCCTAAAATCAATCTAAATCACCCGTTATATTTTTTTTTTCCTCATCTATTTTTCTGTTGCTTAAGACGACCCACCTTGCTGGCCAAAGAAGCTATTCTGTGGTGAAGCCACGTAATCCGGCCTGGCCTTGAATATAATTAAAACTCAACTCCGACCCGTTTTTCTCCTGAGGTGGGAGCTGAAGCGCGATCAATACCGTCGTAGGAAAATCCCGCCGAGACTCAAAGCCTGAAGATGATTTTTTCCATCTATTAAAACCTGGCCTTTGTTTATTGAATTTTTTTCTCCCCTGACCGTCCACTGACGCTCACCAAAATCTCGCTCGCTTGGCTTTGAAATAAGCGCGACTAATTAGTCCCAAAGTGAGCTGCAGAAAAGCTGCTAATTGTTGAACCAAATCAAGGCTACCTTTTGACTGGAATTTTTTTTTTAATAATAGTTGATTTCTGCCTTGGAGATGCAAAATACAGAAAGCACCAATTCTATTCTATTTTAGAATATGTTATAAAGGTGCAACGTTATTGGAGATCTGTTGAAATTGCAAATGAACACCAGTAGATGGTTGTGTCTTTTAATATAAATGATTCTAGATAAAAAACATGTTTAAACAATGGTAACCAAATGAGAATTGTTGTACAGGGATAGTAAAATACGTAACTTTTCTTTCTGGACTTAAAATGTACAACCTGATTTGAACGAAGCGTATGTAAGGACTGTGGAAGAAACCCACGGAATATATTTGTAACCAATCGATTACGCTTTCAACAAGATGTTAACGAAAGATGATTTTTTTTTCCCTGTCTTTTTCTTCAACTAAAACAATAAAAACATTTCTCGAAAAAAAAAATTCCAATTCTGTGGGAAACTAACAAGGCTGTTAGAACTAACCAACATTTTATTATGTATTCAATAATTAATCTGCATTGCCTGCCTCCATTGTTTTTATAAATGACTCTAGGTCCGTGATGGCAAAATTAAGGGCCATGTGCCACAGGTGGCAAGAAGAGCCCTCTCTGCGGGCAGGCAAGCTGTCACCCCAGCTCAGCTCCACCAGGCATCTGTGCGCCTCCCAATGGCCAGCTGGTTTTCAGGTCTCTGCTGTTCATGCACGGGGGGGTAGGGAGTAGGGTACATGCAAGTGGTGGGTTCTGGATCCCGTTCCAACCGATATGGTTGGAACGGGCCAGGCATCGCCCACATGGGCGCAAGTGGTGCGTGTATGCGTCATACCTGCCTGCAACGCCTTCACAAGCATCCACGACGCTCCAGCTCCTCGGTGGAGCATTGCGCAGGTGCCGTACGTCCCATGCGCATAAGCGCCAAAGGCTTAAAGGACAAGTAAGGAGCTCGGGCATGTGGGCCCTCCAGAGCACCATACCGTAATGGTACTCGGTGCTCCAGGCAGGCTCCAGTATGCCTATACCGGGGTGTACCGCTTGCAATCCACCACTGGTGCACGCGCAGGAGTTGAGCACATATCCGCAGGAGCTGGGGCGCATGTGGGTGGGGTGAGTGGGGCACGTCTGCAGGGGGAAGGGTGCACATGGGGGGTCATGCATGCATGCGCAGGGCCAGAAGGCATGTGGGGGGGGGTCACGTGCACATTCAAAGGGGGTCACGGACACATGCAACTTGACTTTTCATGGTTTTCCAAGCTAATCCAACAATCGCTTGTCCTCTGAAACATTTTGCATCTTGCACTGTAAGTTCCCTTTAAGGCCACAGGTGGATGGTGAATGGCCCCTCCCAGAGGAGCCAAGGTGGCGCAGTGGTTAAATGCAGCACTGCAGGCCACTGCTAGATCAGCAGGTCAGCGGTTCAAATCTCACCGGCTCAGGGTTGACTCAGCCTTCCATCCTTCCGAGGTGGGTAAAATGAGGACCCAGATTGTTGGGGGCAATATGCTGACTCTCTGTAAACCGCTTAGAGAGGCCTGAAAGGCCTATGAAGCGGTATATAAGTCTACTGCTATTGCTATAAGGAGATAAAAGAGGAGCGAAAAGGGAGTGGAGTTTGCAGGAGACAATTAGTGACTCTCCGAGACTCCTTGCAAAGATTTTGCAGATCTCGTCCTGGCAGCTCTCCAAGCCAGATAAGGTCTGTGACTGTAAATCCTCCTTTGAAAGACTTTGCTGGATGTGAATGAGCAGAATTCACGGTAAATTAATAAAAGGTTTTTTTTTTTTTGCCAGCCCCGGGAGTTTGCCGTATGCTCTTGGGAAGCCTCGGTCAGAACAGATGTGTAAAATGCAGGTCCATCGTGCTGGATGAAAGCAAGGAACTTTAAAGTTAGGTTGTAAGCAAGACATCTGGAGTCAGTACAACCTTTCGTTGAATAATAGCAATAAATCGTGATTAATGTATTGGCTGCAGATCCAACCCATGTCTGATCTGCAGGTATATTTAACACAAAAGGACACTCAGATGTAGCAGACACCTGGCAAACATGCCTCTTCTAAAGCAAAGAGAATGAAGAAAACAGTCACAGGTCTAAAAAAAGATTATTTATTAAACATGCTGTTGCCAAAAAAACCAAGTCCCTAGATGGTTTATAATAAGAATTCATTCTGTTGCCTGAAACTTACTGCTGGGGTGACGTGCACTATCTCTCATGCCAAAAAAATAGAAATAAAGATGTCATACTAATTATAGAAGACAGGACACTTAAAGCGAGACATAAAATCTAAATTAACCAGAAAATTTGGTCACCGTGTAGAAAATAAAGCAGACCTAAACTAATTAGAGCCCTCCTAAGAAAATCCTAAGGAAGAAAAAGGCTCAGTGGCTGAGATGCTGAGCTTGTGGATCAGAAAGGTCGGCAGTTCGGCGGTTCGAATCCCCAGCGCCCGCATAACGGAGTGAGCTCCCGTTCCTTGTCCCAGCTTCTGCCAACCTAGCAGTTCAAAAGCACGTAAAAAAAATGCAAGTAGAAAAATAGGAACCACCTTTGGTGGGAAGGGAACAGCATTACTTGTCCCAACTTCTGCCAACCTAGCAGTTCGAAAGCATGTAAAGATGCAAGTAGAAAAATAGGAACCACCTTTGGTGGGAAAGGAACAGCGTTTTGTGCGCCTTTGGCATTGAGTCATGCCGGCCACATGACCACGGAGACATCTTCGGACAGCACTGGCTCTTCGGCTTTGAAACGGAGATGAGCACCGCCCCCTAGAGTCAGGAACGAGTAGCACATATGTGCGAGGGGAACCTTTATTGTTACCCTTCAGAAAATCCAGCTTTTACTGCAAATGTCTTATTCCAAAAACTCAATTCTAGGCAGAATCCCAGACAGACAACACCAAAATCATATATTCTACAAGTAAAGACAGAAATCAGATTAATGTTATTACGATGGCCTTTAGCCAGCAAACCCAAGATTAAAAGAAGATAAAGGAAGTAAAAATAGCTAAACATAAATAAGCATATCGAGCTATCCACCTTAAATACAACCATTGGTTCCCTGCGGAAGCCTTGATGCCGAATAACAAAACTTGGCAACATTGTGTGCAATGCATTAAAAGACAATTATCAGCAAACAAACAAAAGGCAACACACACACACACACACACACAAACCCTGCTTGATTATCTGGGGAACAGCTGCCAGAAGGAGAATATTCTTTCAATCAAAATATTACTGCTGGCCAAAAAATCTTGCAAAATTGAACTGAAACCGAGGAAACAAATTAAACCTATTAGATGAAGAAGATAGTCTAGTTCAGTGATGGTGCACCTTTTTGTAAAGGCGTGTCAAAATTGTGTGTGTGTGTGTGTGTGCCAGAGGTGTGTTGCTCCCGGTTCGGCCTGGATCGGGCGAACCAATAGTGGTGGCGGTGGGAGGCTCCACCCACCTGCCCGGAGGCTTCTACGCAGAAGCATCGAGCGAGCGCGAACTATTAGTTTAAACAAATGGAAACCCACCACTGGTGCGTGCGTGCCCACATCCACAATGCACTGCGCCCCGCTCACCTGTGCATGCGCGCACAACCTACACACACATGGGGGGGGTGTTTCACCCTCCCCAGGCTCCGGAGGCTTTCCAGAAACCTGGGGAGGGTGACAATGGCTTCCCCCGCCCCTCCAGAAGGCTGAAAATTAGCTGGCGGGCACGCACATGTGCGCCAGAAGGCCAATATGGCTCCACGTACCACCTATGGCACGCATGCCATAGGTTCGCCATCATCAGGTTCGCTGGTCTACACAATATTCGATGCAGTTATGTCGTAAAGATTGAATGAATCAAGATATAACCTCCTGATTCAGACAAAGTGGGTTTGCTAAACCCAGATCTTCCTTTAAGCCACAGAGAAAGAAGCAAAAACGAGATCTACAGAACCAAGGAACCACCCAAATTAGCAAATGAAATCCAACTGTGAGAGAAACAAGCCAGAATACAAGCCACACGGTTCATGAGCTGGTTTGTAGAGAGAAAAGGACCGACCTTAATGGACATGACTATTTATCAAGATCCCTGATGGCAAATTGTTCTGACCCCCACTTCTTGTTCGTTCAGAAACGACAGCCAAACAGACTTTTTATCAGTCCCGGCTTTTGCTGGCTGCGAGCCCCAAAATAAACACAGATAAATTCTCTGGCAAAAAGTTAAAACAGCAAATGCAAAAAACAAACTCTTACAGCAAACCACTTCTCCAAGTTAGTTTCTCTGAATCATGAACACGAACGGGGAACCTTGACTAGAACAGGAACGGAATGGAACGAACGAACGAACGTTGACTTCTGCAACTAGGGTGTGGCACCATCCGTCTTTTATCCGCAGGAGGAGATCCTTAACGAACCACAGCTGCTTGTTATGATCTTCTGTGAGCATCCGGAAACCACTCACAGGAGGTTTCTGTGTCAGAGTCTGATAGCAGCTCCAAAGGCTCCTACCGAGTCACAACAGCAAACCTATGGCACCCATGCCACAGGTGGCATGCAGAGCCCTCTCTGTGGGCACAGGAGCCATCGTCCCAGCTCAGCTTCACCGCGCATGTGCTAGTGTGCCTCCCGCCAGCCAACTGATTTTCAGGCCTCCGCCGTGCATGCGTGGGGGCGTGGCACACGCGGGAGACCTGTGTGCATGTGCATGAGGGTCGCACACACATTCATGGGAAGTGGGGAGGTCGCATACACATGTGTGGGGTGAGAGGAGCACAGGGGGGCAGCCCCCCCTCCCACAGCCAGTTGCTGATCTCAGGAGGCTTCAGGGAGGCCTACTAGGCCCAAATCGGGGCACTGGGGGATCGCCTGTGCATGCATGTGGGGAGAGGGAGTGCTGGGGGTCGTGCACACATGTGCAGGGGAGCAGGTTATGGGGGGTGTCACACGTGCATTGCATTATGGGTACGGGCGCACGGGTGCGCATGCTTTCGGCATGCAACGACAAAGCAGTCATCCATCTCTGATCTAGATCAAAGATAAGTTTAGACCGAGGTAAGTTTTAGGAGTAGCTCATATACGTCCCTGGAGTGAAAGGAAGAGAAGATACAATCTCAACTAAAGTAGTTTTATCCTTCTTGTAGAGTTGATTTCATGGTCTGGTCTACCTAGTTAGACTGATTTTTTTTTTCTTTTTATGTGAGTCAAGGTGATGTAATGGTTCAGATATTGGACTAAGGAGGCGCAAGTTCAAGTCCATCCTTCGTCCAAAAAGCTGCCTGCGTAATTTTGACCCATTCTTCCCTTTTAGCGCAACCTATCTCACAGGTGTGTTATTGTGGGGAAAGCTAAGAGCAGAGCTCCTTGGACACTGGAGGTTTTGAAAAGCAGGGTACGAATCTAACAGTGGTGGGATTCAAATAATTTAACAACCGGTTCTCTGCCCTGATGACCAGCTGGGTAGGCGGGGCTCGGTGGTCATGTGACTGGGTGGGCATGGCCAACTCAATGTCACTCAGTTCGATGGGCGCTTCGCCTTAGCTGTTCCAATGTAATAAAGGTTAACCGGAGAGGCAGTTTCTGTAATCAGGGCAATAAAGATTCGGCTAGAAACAACACCAGAATGTTTCCTTCCTGCCTTCCTTACAGGATTAGCCCTGTAAAGTGGGAAAAAACAAAAGGAGATTTCTTCCAACAACTGGTTCTCCGAAGTGCTTAGATTTCTTCCAATAACTGGTCCTCCGAACTGCTTAGAAAGTTACCAACCGGTTCTCCCGAATAGGTGCGAACCGGCTGAATCCCACCACTGAAATCTAATGAACAAATAATTGTAAGTTTGGGTCAAGCATTCAGTCCTCAGCTTTGAGGGAAGCATCCTCAGGGAAACGTGGCAGCTGGCGCATTCTCTGAATAAACAAAACCTTTTAATCATCTAAATATTGCAACCGTATTATTGATATCCTCATATCATTGACCTATGATATTCATATCTCCGCAAAAAAAAGTCTGAGCGAGCATAACTTTCCAATTTTATCCAGTGTTACTGCTCGGTGTGGTCATCTATTAAAATATACCTTCTGGAAATATATAATTGTTAGCAATAAAAAGTGAGTTATGGCCAAGGACATTTTCTGCAACTCTTCTCTTTCTCTGAAGGTCTGACCTGATTGTGATTCTCCAAGAAGTTAGTTTGGAGTACCAGCAGAAACGTTCTAATGCCAAGTGGGTGGAAGGGGGGGAAAAAAAAACTTAAGGCAAACTTTACAGAATTACAGAATAACTGATGTGACCCTCGTCTGAAACCACTTTTTTTTTACTGCTGTTGTAACTTTGAATGGAGACTATATGATATAGTTGGAAGTCAAGGACTACCCATAGCACTAGCAATAGCGCTTAGACTTATATACCGCTTCACAGTGCTTCACATCCCTCTCTGAGTGGTTTACAGAGCCATCCTATTGCCCCCAACAATCTGGTTCCTCATTTGACCCATCTCGGAAGGATGGAAGGCTGAGTCAACCTGGAGCACATCAGGATCGAACTCCTGGCAGTGGGCAGTGTTTGCCTGCAATACTGCATCTTAATCACTGTGCCACTGAGGAAGGAAGGAAGGAAGGAAGGAAGGAAGGAAGGAAGGAAGACAGGAAGGAAGGAAGGAAGGAAGGAAGGCAGGCAGGCAGGCAGGCAGGAAGGAAGGAAGGAAGGAAGGAAGGAAGGAAGGAGCAATAGCACTTAGACTTATATACCACTATAGCAATAGCACTTAGACTTATATACCGCTTTACAGTGCTTTACAGCCTTCTCTAAGTGGTTTACAGAGTCAGCCTCTTGCCCCCAACAATCTGGGTCCTCATTTTAACGATATCAGAAGGAGGGAAGGCTGAGTCAACCTTGAGCCTGGTGAGATTTGAACTGCTAAATCGCAGACAGCCGGCAGGCAGCAGAAGTAGCCTGCAGTACTCCACTCTAACCACTGCGCCACCGTGACTCAGAGTGCAGACATCAGAAATCAAGCTTTTTTTTTTTTCATCACAGCTGGCACCAACCCTCAGTCAATCTCGGGTGAACTCCCCCCCCCCCAAAAAGAACTATGTGGTGTTAGGACTCTATGGTAAACTAGACAGAGACTTAAAAAGTCATTCCAGAAACCACAAAGATCATTTCGCTTGCTGCTTTGAAAACTACAGGGATAAGGCCACATGATTACCAGACTTCAGTTCAATTTGGGGGAGATTTGAACTTTCCTTACATCCTTGGGTTTGATGTTGAATTTCTTTAAAAATCTTGCCCAGACTTTCAACATACATGCATACATACATACATACATACATACATACATACATACACACACACACATATGCATACATACATACACATACACATACATACATACACATACACATACACATATACATACATACATTACATGCATACATACATACACACACACACACACACACACACAGATATAGAGATAGAGATAGAGATAGAGATGGAGATATATAGACGTAGAGATAGAGATAGAGATAGAAATAGAAATAGAGATAGAGAGATGTAGATGTAGAGATAGAGATAGAGAGATATATAGATATATAGATATATAGAGATATAGAGATATAGAGATATAGAGATATAGAGATATAGAGATATAGAGATATAGAGATATAGAGATATAGAGATATAGAGATAGAGATATAGAGATATAGAGATATAGAGATATAGAGATATAGAGATATAGAGATATAGAGATATAGAGATATAGAGATATAGAGATGTAGATGTAGATACAGAGATAGAGATATAGAGATAGAGATATATAGATGTAGATGTAGAGATAGAGATAGAGAGATAGAGAAAGAGATATAGAGATAGAGATAGAGAGATCGGGATAGATGATAGATAGATAGATAGATAGATAGATAGATAGATAGATAGATAGATAGATAGATAATAGATAGATATATTTCTTGTCACTAGATGGCTCCATTGGCTATCAAGTCAGGTCAGAAGTGGGTGGAATTGAAGAGAGGATGTAGAAATTTTAGAGACAGATTTGCTCTCTTTATTTATTTACTTATTTATTTAAGTATTGTAAGCCATAATTTCAGATCCTCATATCTGGAAGCCTCCTTGATGCTGCCTGGGGTTTATTTCCACAGCTCCTTCCATCCCCTCCCCCCCAAAAAACCAAAACCAAAATAAAATGAATATTGGAAATTTCCAAGGAGGTAAACAAACCTGATTTTTTATTTTTTTGGCGGGGGGGGGGGGAAATCTCCTTCACATTTTCACAGTAATATCAGGTCATTTTTGGAACACCGGGATAAGGATACGTAAATGAAGACTCAATCATCCAGGCAAAAAAATATCTTTTTAAAAAAAGGTTAATTCGGGGCAACTGGAGCAAAGTTTTTTTCATTTGAGATGTTTCATTACTCATCCAAGTAACTTTGTCAGTCAATTTTTTTTAAAAAAAATAGGTTTAATGAATGATTGGAACATGATAGCTCAGTGGCTAAGAAGCTGAGCTTGTCGATCAGAAAGGCCGGCAGTTCAGCGGTTTGAATCCCTAGCGCCACGTAGGAGTGAGCTCCCGTTACTTGTCCCAGCTTCTGCCAACCTAGCAGTTCGAAAGCACGTAAAAAATGCAAGTAGAGAAATAGGAACCACCTTTGGTGGGAAGGTAACAGCGTTCCATGCGCCTTCGGCATTGAGTCATGCCAGCCACATGACCACAGAGACATCTCTGTGGAGCGCTGGCTCTTCGGCTTTGGAACGGAGATGAGCATCGCCCCCTAGAGTTGGGAACAACTAGCACGTATGTGCGGGGGGAACCTTTATCTTTACCTAATGAATGATTTGATTTTTAGATACCAAGATAATGAAAACAGAGAACACACAAAGCATGGAGAACATGCCAAGATTATGCTTGTTCGTTTAGCACAATTCGCCATAATTATTATTCCCAATATTTCAATAATTAGAGTTTTCGATGTTGTATTGTCAGCTACAGCTAAGAACCTTCTACTCTTTGATGTCATGATGGTGAGACATTATGGATCTATAGAACAGAAAGGTTTGGTGTTGATCAGGAAATCAAGAGAACGTGAGAACGAGGCTCATTATCTCCTAGAAAGTGAAACATGGGGACAGATAGATAGGAGGATAGGAGATAGGAGGATAAGAGAGAAAGCACAGGACCAAACCAGCATCCTATTAACAATGGTTAAGTAAGATACAAAGAAGCTTAGAAAACAGTAGTGAATGAAGAGAAAAGTAAAACACGGAAGATAAAACGACCTGGATGACTGACAATCTCCAAAGATGCTGAAGATACAACGGCAGAATTAGAGGACTGAAGAAAAATGAACACTTGATTCAAGAACAGGGAGAGGGAGAGAGGGAGAGGGGGGATAGAGAGAGACAGAAAGGGAAATAAAGAGAAAGGGAGAGAGAGATTGAGAAAGAAACAGAGAGATTGAGAGAGAAAGAGAGAGATTGAGAAAAAGAGAGATTGAGAAAGAAATTGAGAGGAAAGAGAGAGAAAGAGAGTGATTGAGACAGAAAGAGATTGAGATAGAAAGAGAGACTGAGAGAGAGAGAGAGGGAGGGAGAGACTGAGAGAGGGAGAAAGAAAAAGACCGAGAGAGAAAAAAAGAAAGAGATTGAGAGAGAAAGAAATAGATTGAGAGAAAGAGAGGGAGAAAGAAAAAAATGAGAGAGAAAAAAAGATTGAGAGAAAAAGAGAGAGAATGAGTGAGAAAGAGATTGAGAAAGAGAGATTGAGAGAGAAAGAGAGAGATTGAGGAAGAGAAAGAGAGAGAGATTGAGAAAAAAGAAAGACTTGAGAGAGAAAAAGAGAGATTGAGAGAGAAAGAGAAAGAGAGAGAGATTGAAAGAGAGAGAGATTGAAAGAGAGAGAGATTGAGAGAGATTGAGAAACAGAGAGATTGAGAGAGAGAGAAAGAGAGGGAGAAAGAAAAAATGAGAGAGGGAGAAAGAGAGAGAAAGAAAAAGATTGAGAGAGAGAAAGAGATTAAAAAAATTGAGAGAAAAAGAGAAAGAGAAAGTGAGAGAGACAGATTGAGAGAGAGAAAAAGACTGAGAGAAAAAAGAAAGAGATTGAGAGAGAAAGAGAGAGATTGAGAGAGAGAGAGGGAGAAAGAAAAAATGAGAGAGAGAGAGAAAAGATTGAGAGAAAAAGAGAGAGAATGAATAAGAAAGAGAGAGAAAGAGATTGAGAAAGAGATTGAGAGAGAAAGAGAGAGATTGAGGAAGAGAAAGAGAGAGAGAGAAAGAAAGAGAGAGAGAGATTGAGAAAAAAGAAAGACTGAGAGAAAAAAGGAGAGATTGAGAGAGAAAGAGGGAGAGATATTGAGAGAGAGAGAAATTGAGAAAGAGAAAGAGAGGGAGAAAGAAAAAAATGAGGGAGAAAGAAAAAGATTGAGAGAGAGAAAGAGATAAAAAATTGAGAGAGAAAAAGAAAGAGAGTGAGTGAGAGAGAGAGAGAGAGAGAGAGAGAAAGGATAGGAAATAGGAGAGAAAATTAAAACGAGTGATGGATGGCAGGCAATTCTGGAAGGCTACAAAAGCCTCTATTTCAGGGGGCAGGAAATAAAATGGGAGAGGGGCACAGCAGGGCTGGCTTTGACATCTGCCAACGGAAGTAAATTATGCAGACAGCCATATGTCAGGCTGACAAGAACCTCGCCGATATTGGGAGCGCCGGGAAAAAGTGGTATTGTGCAGCAACATTATATATATACATGTACTTGACGCTGTTAGACAACAAACTTTACCCCTCCGAAATCCTCCGTTGCTCGGAGCTTTTTGGCCCAAAAACCATCCTTCCCAAACTGTCCCTTTCTTATTTTTTTACGGTAAAACCTGAAAATCTTGAATTTTGACAAGATGGAAGAATGGATCTTGCTAGGGAAGGTTATCCCTTCCCATCGTTTATTTTTTTTCTAAAATTAATTCCTGTAAATTTACACCCTGGGGGACCAGGCAGACCATTGTGCCCACTCCCTAGCTAAGTGCCATTTCTAACCATTGCAAGTAGTCCTCAACTTATGCTAAGTTTCATTTTGTGACTCTTCAAAGTTGCAAAGGGACAGAAACAAGTGATTTATAGCCATTTTTTCTTGCTTACAACCGTTGCAGCATGCCAGGGTCACGGCATCAAAATTCAGGTGCTTGGCCCCTGGTTCATATTTATGACGGTCGTTGTGTCGCTTTTGCGACAGTGAATAGGAAAGCCAGATTCACTTACCTAGACTTTCCCAAAAAACCTGAGGCAGAATCCTGGCCCCACAAAACCCCTTTTGTTAAAGGAAGGTGAATTCCTCTCATTCACATTCAGCCAAGGCCTGGCAAACAGTCTTTCAAAGGCGTATTTATGACCACAGACCTTATCTAGCTTGGAAAGCTGCCATGTAAATATTTTCCAAATGAGGAGCTGTGCAAGGAAAGGCTGGGCACAGAGTCTCTGAGATTCAGGGACAGATCTTCACACTCCTGAAACGAATCTGATGACTGAATGAATTGTTTCCTGCAAAAGCCCCCTCCCCTTTCGCTCCATTTTTATTTCCAGTGGGAGGAGCCATTCACCTTCCACCTGTGGCCATACTCCCAAGTCGACCCTGATTTCTGAGCTGCTCTTTTCTTCTGGCAGCTCTGCGCATGCGCACACTGGGAACAGGCTCCAGCTCTTCTTCTGCCCCACTGATCTCCGACTCCAAAGGCAGCTGATAACTGTCAGATGGCCCTGGCCCCCTCTCTGCCTTCAACGCAGAGCCCCTGTCTGAGTTTTCTCCAGACTCCAGGACTGGCCCATGCTCCTCCCCAACCACCTCATTGTCTGACTCTTCTGCCAGCTCCACTGGCCACTCGTGGGCCACAACAAACAACCACGTTACTAACTTAACAACTGTCCCATTTAGCAACTGAAATTTGTGGGCATACTGCAGAGGTAGGTTCCTACCGGTTCGCACCGGTTCGGTAGAACCGGTTCGTCAAATCTACCGAACCGGTTAGAAGAGGTTCCACCAGTGGACCCGGAAAGAAGGCCATACCTACAGAAGAGGTTCCAAAAAATTTTGAAACCTACCACTGGCATACTGGTACACCTTAAAAATGAAATTCTGTTGCCTGCTCTCACAATGTACAGATACTTAACACACATATGCTCTATACATACATATGTCTATAATTATACCTTATCTATAAATATTAATCACTGTCCAAATACTGTTCAGATAGCTGTATCAGCAGCAATTTATGTGTGGTCTTTAAAAAAAGACCCACAAAGAAGATGCCACAAACATGGGGATGGATCCTCAGGAGGATGTGAGTTCAGGCCTTTAGCTGAAAATTAGTCCTTCCGCTAAAAGGCAGAAGGCAGAACTTCCTGCCCTTATGCTAATACAGAGACCCTCGTCCCTCTAGATCAGGGGTCGGCTATCCAGAGCTCTGGAGCCGCATGTGGCTCTTTCATCCCGCTGCTGCGGCTCCCTCTCGCTGGTCGGCTCCACAATTGATAGGGCTTTTGGTTAGGACAGGTAGCGGAAAAAGGATGCCATGCTAGGAGGAGGCTCTATGGTGGAAGAACTGGACTTCTGGTCGGAGAGGAAAAAGGGTGCTGCGCTAGGAGGACACTCTATGGTGGTGGTGGTGAGAGAAACCAGCCTTCCGGTCAGAGAGGAAAAAGGATGCCATGCTAGGAGGAGACTCTATGGTGGAAGAACTGGACTTCCGGTCAGAGAGGAAAAAGGATGCCATGCTAGGAGGAGACTCTATGGTGGAAGAACTGGACTTCCAGTCCGAGAGGAAAAAGGATGCCATGCTAGGAGGAGACTCTATGGTGGAAGAACCGGACTTCAGGTCAGAGAGGGAAAAGGATGCCATGCTAGGGGGAGACTCTATGGTGGAAGAACCGGACTTCTGGTCGGAGAGGAAAAAGGATGCCATGCTAGGAGGAGACTCTATGGTGGAAGAACTGGACTTCCAGTCCGAGAGGAAAAAGGATGCCATGCTAGGAGGAGACTCTATGGTGGAAGAACCGGACTTCCGGTCGGAGAGGAAAAAGGATGCCATGCTAGGAGGAGGCTCTATGGTGGAAGAACCGGACTTCCGGTCGGAGAGGAAAAAGGGTGCCATGCTAGGAGGAGGCTCTATGGTGGAAGAACTGGACTTCTGGTCGGAGAGGGAAAAGGATGCCATGCTAGGAGGAGGCTCTATGGTGGAAGAACCGGACTTCCGGTCGGAGAGGAAAAAGGGTGCCATGCTAGGAGGAGGCTCTATGGTGGAAGAACTGGACTTCTGGTCGGAGAGGAAAAAGGGTGCCGCGCTAGGAGGAGATTCTATGGTGATGGTAGTGGGAGAAACCAGCCTTCTGGTCGGAGAGGAGAAAGGATGCCGCGTTAGGAGGAGACTCTATGGTGGGGGAACGGGACTTCTGGTCAGCTCCAGAATTGAATATGGGGCTTCTGGTTAGGACCTTTGTGGCTCTTTGAGTGTTCAAGGTTGCCAACCGCAACTCTAGATGCTTATTAAGAAAAAAAAAAGAATCCTGGGAAGAAATGGCAACAAGTCTATCAGACTCAAACAATCTCAAGTTTCCTTGACTCTAAAAAATATAAATTTATATCCTCGCAGAAGCAGCTCTCCATAGCCCCAGGGTTTTAAATATTTCAGGCACTGGGAAATCTGCAGGAGTTCAAAATAGTAACTTTAATTGGCATGCCATTCAACGCTATTGCCTGCTTATACTATATTCTAACTGATTTATTGACCGAATTGGCACACGGTGACTGACAGCCGCTGAGAAATCCAACACCCAGCCTTGCTATTAGTACCGAGGAATTGCCGAGGGTTGATTATCGGTCCCCAGTGCTACAGCGGCTGAAGGAATAATGTAGTTCAAATCCTGGGAGTGCCTCAGTTTCTCTAATGGGATGTGGGGATGATCTTAAGGAGGCAGGGGGAAAGATGCCGGCTAGGAATCAATGAGATAAGAGAAGATACTGCCCACAGCTGCACAACAGGGAGAAGAAGGATCCTCCCTATAACTTCTCAGATGGTAAAACAGGCAGTGGGAGATTTGTCCTTTCATGCTTGCAACTGATGACACATTTGACCCTTCCCACAGCCTGGTCCTCTCCTACAGCTCTATTATTTTACTTCTATTCTGTTTACATTCTTTCATTTTCTTCCTTTTTTATTATTGTAAGCTGCTTGCAGTAGCTTCACGGATAATAATTATTATTTGTCAGTGCACAACGTATGTACGACATATGAAGAACCGTTGCAGGAACTGGGTATGTCTAGTTTAATAGAAAGAAGGACTAGGGGAGACATGATAGCACTGTTCCAATATCTCAGGGGCTGCCACAAAGAAGAGGGAGTCAAGCTCTTCTCCAAAACACCTGAGGGCAGAACAAGCAGCAATGGGTGGAAACTGATCAAGGAGAAATCCTTCTTTCTCTCCTTCCTTCGTTCCACCCTCCCATCCTTCTCTCTACCAACCTTCTCTCCTTCCTTCCTTCTTTCCCTCCTTGCTTCCTTCCTTCCTTCCTTCCACCCTCCCTCCTCTCCTTCCTTCCTTCCTTCCAATATCTCAGGGGCTGCCCCAAAGAAGAGGAGAGTCAAGCTCTTCTCCAAGGCACCTGAAGGCAGGACAAGCAGCAATGGGTGGAAACTAATCAAGGAGAGAAGCAACTTAGAACTGAGGAGAAATTTCCTGACAGTTAGAACAATGAATCAATGGAAAAACTTGCCTCCAGAAGTTGTGAATGCTCCAACATTGGAAGTTTTTAAGAAGATATTGGATAGCCATTTGTCTGAAATGGTGTATCTGGGCAGGGGGTTGGACTAGAAGACCTCCAAGGCCCCTTCCAACTCTGCTATTATATTGTATTGTATTGACACCTTTGATATTCAGTATATTCCGGTCCCTTCTAACACTTTTATTCTGTTATAGTGTACATCAGAAAGTGGTTTAAATCACAGGATTTTGTTTGAAGACATTCGCATGAATATCTTATTTGCATACAGCATCGCTATTTCCCCCCTGCTGAAAGAGAAAGGAACACTGAGCTCCTTCACTAATTAAAAAGCCGACAACGGACAGCTCTTTTTTAAAAAATAAAAACAACATTCCTGCATCTATATCCCCCTCTAATTTTCTGTGTCCACACCGTGTAATTCATATTTCTATAATTATCTTGCTTTCTTGCTTGCTCCTTCTTTAATTACCCGGCATCGGCGTCAAATGCCATGGAGACACTACCCATCCGAATAGCTGTGTGCAAACGAAGTTAAAAAGTTTTTGCAGAAACTTTGCTATTAGTTTATCCACCTACGCCGTGGTTTAAAATAGCAGGCTGCGTTATTGGGAAGGGAAAATAATTTCCAACTTTAAAACAGAAAGAAAAAAAACCTGTCAAACTCTAAGTAATTGGAGCCGCAGTCCTCTATCCCTGGGACGGAGTTCTGTCAGAATGTAATCATGGCAGCTTTCACAACAAATGGTGACGTCAATATGATGTCCGTCATGAGGTCATCAAGTAAAGGTTTCCACCTATTTCTGGCATCACAACTTCCCACAAATAATCAGTGGAACAGAAGTTGCCTCCAGAAGCTGTGAATGCTCCAACACTGGAAGTTTTTAAGAAGGTGTTGGATAACCATTTGTCTGAAGTGGTGTAGGGTTTCCTGCCTGAGCAGGGAGTTGGACTAGAAGACCTCCATGGTCCCTTCCAACTCTTGTTATTCTATATCCCAGTGGTTCCCAAACTTGGCAACTTTAAGACTTGTGGACTGGCTGGAGAATTCTGGGAGCTGAAGTCCACAAGTCTTAAAGTTGCCAAGTTTGGGAACCACTGCGATATTCTATACTTCAATCCAATCGTTTGTCTTCTGACATCCTTCTACATCCATGTAGATGTAACTTAAGTGAGATGTGATTTGGCTTCCCTTATTGGGAAAGAACTTATAAAAGAGAGGACAGAAAGTCTCATTAAATAGACAGTCTCCAACAGTTTGGGAGGAGGAGGAGGAGGAGGAGGAGGAGGAGGAGGAGGAGGAGGAGGAGGAGGAGGAGGACGACGACATCTCTGACCTTGGTGATTTTCTTGAAGATAGTTCATTATTAACTAGGTAATGTCATCAGTGCTAGAAGAGAGGGAAGAGGAGGAGGAGAAGGAAGAAGAAGAAGAAGAAGAAGAAGAAGAAGAAGAAGAAGAAGAAGAAGAGGAGGAGGAGGAGGAGAAGGAGGAGGAGGAGGAGGAGGAGGAAGAGGAGGAGGAGGTTGTCTCTGAGCTTGGTGGTTTTCTTGAAGATATTTCATTATTAACTAGGTAATGTCATCAGTGCTAGAAGAGGGGGAAGAGGAGGAGGAGAAGGAAGAAGAAGAAGAAGAAAAAGAAGAAGAAGAAGAAGAAGAAGAAGAAGAGGAGGAGGAGGAGGAGGAGGAGGAAGAGGAGGAGGAGGTTGTCTCTGAGCTTGGTGGTTTTCTTGAAGATATTTCATTATTAACTAGGTAATGTCATCAGTGCTAGAAGAGAGGGAAGAGGAGGAGGAGAAGGAAGAAGAAAAAGAAGAAGAGGAGGAAGAGGAGGAGGAGGAGGAGGACGACGACGATGACGACGACATCTCTGACCTTGGTGGCTTTCTTGAAGATATTTCATTATTAACTAGGTAATGTCATCAGTGCTAGAAGAGAGGGAAGAGGAGGAGGAGAAGGAAGAAGAAGAAAAAAGAAGAAGAAGAAGAAGAGGAGGAGGAGGAGGAGGAGGAGGAGGAGGAGGAGGAGGAGGAGGAGGAGGAGGAGGAGGAGGTGGTGGTGGTGGTGGTGGTGGTGGTGGAGGAGGAGGACATCTCTGACCTTGGTGGTTTTCTTGAAGATAGTTCATTATTAACTAGGTAATGTCATCAGTGCTAGAAGAGAGGAAAGAGGAGGAGAGAAGGAAGAAGAAGAAGAAGAGGAGGAGGAGGAGGAGGAGGAGGAGGAGGAGGAGGAGGAGGAGGAGGAGGAGGAGGAGAAGAAGAATAATTTTGTGGTCCTTGGTGGTCTCTGAGCTTGGTGGTTTTCTTGCAGAGATTTCATTACTCAACTAGGGAACATCAGCAATGCTAGAAGGGACTGGAATACGTGGAGAAAAGGAGGAGGTAGGAGGAGAAGAAGGAGATGATGTGGGTGTGGTGGCCCCATGGACCACTCTATGATAGCCTGATCTGATTGAAAGAACAATTTTTTGTTTCCTTGGTGCAGGAAAGAAGATGCAGAATTGGTTTTAAGCTCGGAGGACTGCCTACATTAGATACGAAACAAAACCATTGGCTTTTGAAAACTATAAACCTTTCTAACTACCAGTTACGTTGACTTCCTTCTACTTTTCTGCAAACCTACCTATAATAGCATGTTCTAACTTTATAATCAGCCTATTATGAATGTTCAGGTCAGAATGTTCTCCAAGATATGTTACCTACCACCTAATTATATCTGGATCAGGATTAACACCCTGCAAAAGTCTCTTTTGTGCCTTTGTATTTGGTTTTGCAAAACTTTCCCCTTGTAGGTCAACCAAACGATGAGACAATGCACTCTCAGAAAGTCTAGTTCATACTGGAACCTATTTATTTGCATAATTAAAAAATTTAACCCGCTGTTTGATGTTAAAATAACCATTCCCAGCAGAACTGTTAAGCAGCCAACTTTGGCTCATTCCAAATTTAACAAGAAGGAAACCGTCCCAAAGACAGGACTTCTTTGCAACATGCCTTGTTTATTTTCTGAAATTTATTTATTTTTCAGGCTTATAGGCTGGTTTAGAATATCTATTTATTTCTCAACTACCCTCTGAAGATCCTGGATTTGTTCAAGATCTCCTCAAAGTTATAAACCACACAATGCGAATCTTTCAAGACATTATGCTAGGACACAAAGAAAATCTTTACAAAATGTTTTACCGGTGGCATTTGCCACTGGCAAGACTGGCAAAAAATGTTTAGCAATCTGTCTGCCAAATGCTGGAAATTCAAGCAGTCCCCGGGTACCTACTATAATATGTGGTGGAAGTGTATAAAAGCAAGAAAATTGTAAGGCCTGCATTCATATTCCCTTTTGGATCTTTGGCCTCTCACACTTTCTATTATTCTACTATGCATTTTCTATTGTGGGAAAATAAGAGGGGGGATTGTACGGAGTTAGATGATATGTAGCCATAACTACATTCTTTCTAGAAAGCCAAGTTCATCCTTTGTCTTTGAACCTCTGTATCTGAATGGAACTGGATGGGTGGAACTGCCAGCATGGCAGTGGAAGATTGGACCATGGGATGGACTTGTGGGGGGTGGGGGCAAGATCATGGACTTTCAACTGGGTGGGGAAAACCGGGAATCTTTCAGATTCGGGTTTTCCCAGATGTGCCAACAAGGCTCTCTTCATCAATTGGAACTTAGAGCAATACTTTGCCTTGCACTCTGATTTAATTTTGGAGGTTATATGGAACCCTGACAAAAACATTGGGGGAAAATGCATAGCTTGAAAAGATTATTAAACAGAATATAGCTCTGTAACCAAATATATGTTTGTCGGGCATAATGCCGGAAGGTTATGATAAAGGGACCACATATTTAGTTTTACATATACTAACAGCAGCAAGGATCATATTTGCAAAATACTGGAAAAATGAGAACACCCCGTCAGCTGAAGATGTCATTCGAAAAACTTTAGACTGGGCTGAAATGGACAGACTAACTTTCAAAATAAAAGATAAGGAAGACGCCGAATATTATTTGATTTGGAATAGATTTTATGAGTGGTTAGAGACAAGAGGTGGAAATTAGAGAAAGAATGACTATTTATTTATTTATTTATTTATTTATTTATTTATTTATTGACTATGAATATTTGTATTAGAAATAGTGATAGTTTATAACTACAGTCATTACAAGTAATGAAACTGTAAATAAGTCAATGTAAAAAGAAAGTTACTTAGTTAAAACTACTTGGTTATAGCATTATTATTGTCATTAGTACATGTGTTATTATATTATTATTATTATTATTATTATTACTATTTGTTATTATTTTGCTTTTTTGTAAATGGTACACCCTGACAATATACTGTATTAAAAAAAAGACATTATGCTAGGAAACTATTTGGAATGTATTGTGATTTTGTCCCATTGCAAGCCACTCCTATCAGAAGCATCAAGATATTTCTAGAATGAAAACAGAGGTGGGATTTCAGCAAGATCTGACTAGTTCTGGAGAACCGATAGCGGAAATTTTGAATAGTTCGGAGAACCGGCAAATACCACCTCGGACTGGCCCCATTCCCCATCTATTCTCTGCCTCCCGAGTCCCAGCTGATCGGGAGGGAATGTGGATTTTACAGTATCCTTCCCCGGCCACGCCCACCTAGCCATGCCCACAGAACTGGTAGTAAAAAAAATTCAATCCCACCACTGAGTGAAAGGACTAGCTGGTGACATCACCGTTGCCTGGGGGACACCCAGTTGGAGGCGCCAATCATGTCCCTATTTCAGGAGCTGAAGCGAAGGACAGGAACTCGCCCCGGAGCACTGGGGTCTCAAACACAGGTTTGCTAACCTCCAACCCAGCATCCGCCCCTCTACCGTGTCGCTTGCAAGATAACTTTAAATCTTCTGTTTTCACAGAGCATTTTAATAACTTTACTGTACACTGAGCCTTTTTTGGGGGGGAGAGGGGGCTCTCCAAAAAAGGTAAAATGAAAAGAATAGTACCGACAGAAGAGGATATTTGTGGCTCAAAATTGAACTGTGACTGTCCTCCGTGCTGACTTAGCTTGGTGGTTTTCTTGCAAATGTTTCAATGTGCAAACTAGGTAACATCAGCACTGCTAGAAGGGAACATCATCAGTGAAATGCCTAAGGTAAATGTAAAGGTTCCCCTTGGACATAAGTGCTAGCCGTTCCCGACTCTAGGGGGCGGTGCTCATCTCCATTTCAAAGCCCAAGAGCCAGTGCTGTCCGAAGACGTCTCCGTGGTCATGTGGCTGTCATGACTCAACGGTGAAGGCGGCTGGAACGCTGTTCCCTTCCCACCAAAGATGGTTCCTATTTTTCTACTTGCGTTTTTTACATGCTTTCGAACTGGTAAGTTGGCAGAAGCTGGGACAAGTCACGGGAGCTCACTCCGTTACGCGGCGCTAGGGATTCGAACCGCTGAACTGTCGACCTTTCCGATCGACAAGCCAAAAGTCTTAGCCACTGAGCCACCACGTCCTGAATGTAGATATCAAATGTCTACTAATCACCAAGCTCACAGAGCAACAATGACCCCCAGTTGAACAATGGCGGTGTTATAAAGAGAATTAGAGTTATTTTCCAAAAATGTTACTTACATCATTCAGGTCTTCTTTTGCATTGTAGTAGACAATATCATTCGTCTGTAAAGAAAGGAAGCGGGGGGGGGGGGGGGAGAGAAGTAGGGTGAATCGTTAAATATTAAGAAGTAATAAAAGCACTGCTGAACTTTTCAAAGCATTGCAACTTTTCAATTCTCAGCAAAGGTTCCCTTTTAAACAGCAGACGAATATGCATGAAGAGCAATTTCCTTTTTTCTTTTTTTTGCTTACCTGGCCTCACCACTTATTATTAACTCCTCAACATTGGCTATTAAAATATGCTGTCCTGTAGTTTAAGGGGAAAGCGAGCACACGGCTACAATTTAACAAGGGCAGCAAGAACGGGCGAGTGCTGTAAGATTAGGGAACAAGCAGCCACGAGAATCTCTCTGCTTTGGGTTGATGATGTCCAATACATTGATTAGCCATCAATAAGCCAGACATTCGGAACCAATTGAATGCTCCTTTAAAGTACAATTCTGAAACCTCAACACAAACCAAATTCCATAGGGCTGAGAAAATTGATGGACACAATCGACAAATGTACTTGGGAACAAATCCTATTGCCAATAAAGTTTGTGGCTCCGAGTTGAAATGCAGGGATCTGTGCTTTCTCAGCTTCGTTGCTTTCTTGCAGAGGTTTCATTACCCAAACTAGATAACATCATCAGTGCTAGAAGGGAGGAGGAGGAGGAGGAGGAGGAGGAAGAGGAGGAGGAGGAGGAGGAGGAGGAAGAGGAGGAGGAAGAGGAGGAGGAAGAGGAGGAGGAAGAGGAGAAGGAAGAGGAGGAGGAGGAGAAGGAGGAGGAAGAGGAGGAGGAGGAGGAGGAGGAAGAGGAGGAGGAAGAGGAGGAGGAAGAGGAGGAGGAAGAGGAGAAGGAAGAGGAGGAGGAGGAGAAGGAGGAGGAAGAGGAGGAGGAGGAGGAAGAGGAGAAGGAAGAAGAGGAGGAGGAAGAGAAGGAGAAGGAGAAGGAGGAGGAAGAGGAGGAGGAAGAGGAGGAGAAGGAGGAGAAGAAGGAGGAGGACAGTGGGGTCCTTGGTGCTTTCTGAGCTCGGCTGTTTTCTTGTAGACGTTTCATTATCCAAACTAAATGACATCATCAGTACTAGAAGTGAGGAGGAGGAAGAGGAAGAGGAGGAGGAGGAGGAGGAGGAGGAGGAAGAGGAGGAGGAGGAGGAGGATTGTAGGGGGAAGCCTTGGTGCTCTCTAAGCTTGGTTGTGTTTTTGCAGACATTTCATTACCCAACTAGGTAACATAATCAGTGCTAGAAGGCAGAGGGGCTTCTAGGGAGGAGGAGGAGAGGAGGAGGAGGGGGGAGGAGAATTGTGGGGTCCTTGATGCTCTCTCAGCTTCGTGCAGACATTCCATGAACCAAACTAGTAACATCATCAGTGCTAGAATGGAATGGGGTTTGCTCTCAATTTATATTCTGATGGCTCTAATCAAAAGCCCTCAGAACATATGAGTTGTTAGTTAGTCATGTCTGACCCATCGTGACCCCATGGACAACCTTCCTCCAGGCCTTCCTGTCCTCTACCATCCTCTGGAGTCCATTTATGCTCACGCCGGCTGCTTCCGTGACTCCATCCAGCCACCTCCTTCTCTGCCGTCCCCTTCTTCTTCTTTTGCCCTCCATCGTTCCCAGCATGAGGCTCTTCTCCAGGGAGTCCTTCTTCCTTCTCCTTAGGTGGCCAAAGTCTTTGAGTTTCCTCTTCAGGATCTGGCCTTCTAAAGAGCAGCCAGAGTTGATCTCCTCTAGGACTGACTGGTTGGATGACCTTGCAGTCCAAGGGACTCAATGCAGGAGTCTTCTCCAGCACCCGAGTTCAAAGGCCTCCATTCTTTGGCCCTCAGCCTTCCTTATGGTCCAACCTTCACAGCCATCCATTGCAACTGGGAAAACCATCGTCTTGATTAGACACACTTTTGTTGGCAGGGTGACGTCTCTGCTTTTTAGTCCGCTGTCTACATTTGCCATTGCTTTCCTACCCAGGAGGAGCAAGAGTCTTTTAATATCTTGGCTGCAGTCCCCATCTGCGGTGATACCCAAAACGTACAGAGAGAACTAACCATGGTTTCAATTGGGGGAAATGTAACCACCCTAGACCAGTTCCATGCCCAAAAGTGCCAGGGAATTTCTAGAAGTTTGGCACGCTGACAAATCAGCCATCAACAGACACATAGACGTGAACAACATTTATAGATTACGCAGACAATCAACCAGCCCCAAAGAGAACAAAAAAAGACACCAGCAAAAAAACATTAGACCAATAATCATATAAGCAATACTCCAATCAAGAAACTACGGAAGAAGCCAACAGTGAACAGCCCAACCAAAGAATCTCTAAGACCTTCTCCATCCACACTGGGAGGGCAAGTCACCAGAATATAAAACTAAGAGCAAACTGCACTCATTAACTACTGATGACGTTACCTAGTCGGGTAGTGAAATGTCTGCAAGGAAACAACCAACTCAGAGAGCACCAAGCCCCCCCCCCCCTCAAATTCTATGATGATCAATGGGTAGAAAATATTTTTAGCGGATTTTTTAAATTATTTTTTTCCCTTCTACAACACCTTACAGTCATTACATCAACATTGTTATGTCATCATACCTGTACATGTATATAATATTTCGCTTCTATATTTACACACCTTTGTACACAGTTCTATATATATATTTATATATATATTGTTTTTTTTGGCTTAATTAATTTTATTCTTGTTTTGCAGCCATTGCTAGATCTAAATGCTAGATCTTTATCCAGTCTCTTCTTAAAAGCCTCCAGTGATGGAGAAGGAAGGAAGGAAGGAAGGAAGGAAGGAAGGAAGGAAGGAAGGAAGGAAGGAAGGAAGGAAGGAAGGAAGGAAGGAAAACAGCATAACAGAATAACAGAGTTTTGCAGCCATTTGTACCAATTGTTCCAAATTTCATAATATTCCGACTCTTCTTTATCTTTTAACTTCAGTGTTAATTTGTCCATCTCTGCACAATCCAAAGTGTTTTTTTTATCACTAATTCATCCGAGGGGGTATGATTTTGTTTCCAGCATTGGGCAAATGCTATTCTAGCTGCAGTTAGCAGATGTGTTAATATGTACTTAATTTTCTTTGTATATTTCCCTTTGATTATTCCCAGTAGAAAGATTTCGGGTTTGGATTTTATCTGTTCTCCTGTAATTTCTTGCACCCATTTCCAAATTTTTGTCCAATATTTTTGTGTTTCCGGGCAGGTCCACCATATGTGATAATAAGTCCCTTGTACTTTTTTACACTTCCAGCAGGTCGGCTTCATGTTTGGGTACATTTTAGCCAATCTTGTTGGTGATAAATGCCAACGATAATACTTTTTGTATATATTTTCTTTAAGTGCTGCTGATCGTGTTAGTTTATAATTTGTGTTCCAAATTCTTTCCCAATCCACTAGATCTATGTTGTAACCAAAGTTTTTGGCCCACGCTATCATACAACCTTTAACTTTTTCTTCTTCTAATGTTACTTCTAACAAATATTTGTAAATTTCCGTCGTGACCCGTCAAAACCGCGTTCCACAAAAGCGCGGTTGACGAAATCGCATATGTGACGTCATCACAACGCGACGAAAAAGATCGAAAAATTGAAATAAAAATTAAATTACAGCAAGCCGATTCACATAAAGGTAAGGGTTAGGTTAAGGGTTAGGGTTAGGTTAAGGGTTAGGGTTAGGTTTAGAGCACTAGCGTTACGTTTAGCGTTAGGTTAAGGGTTAGCGTTAGGTTTTTCGTTAGGTTAAGGGTTAGGTTTAGGGTTAGGTTTAGGGTTAGGTTAAGGGTTAGGTTTAGGGTTAGGTTTAGGGTTAGGTTTGGGGGGGTTAGGGTAAGGTTTTCGCTTTATTTTTACATTTTTCGATCTTTTTCGTCGCGCTGTGATGACGTCACATACGCGCTTTCGTCGACCGCGATTTTGTCGTCCGCGGTTTTGTGGTGGAACCAATTTCCGTTATGAATTTATTTTCCGGGCCAATTAAAATTTTATCTATTTGTTGTAATTCTGTGTATATTCCATATTCCTTTACGTTTGAGTAGAAAATATTTTATTAGAAGCAAACAACCAGCCAGAAAAATATGCTTACGGTGCTAATAAGAACAGTTTGCTCTATTTAAATAACAAAGACCAAATAATAATAAGAATCAATAACTACACAGTTTATTGCACCCACACAATTGAGCGCAATAAACGAAAAGCATAAGTGGTACATGGATGAGCGCATAAAAACATAGAGGCGAGAAAGAGAAAATGTGTAAATTTTAAGTTGTGAACAGCAAAAAGGTGTAAAAGCCCCCTTGGTTGGATCCTCTCCTGCGTCAACCTGCTTCATCCAAAATTCTTGCTACGTTTTATGTTAGGTAACCGGCGCACTGCAATAATCTTTAGAAAAAGTACAATATAATCAGACCTAAGCAAGGTTTTTTATGATTTCTACAGCCACGCACCTATGTATAAGAGAATAACAGAATAACAGAACTGGAAGGGACCTTGGAGGTCTTCTAGTCGAGCCCCCTGCTCAAGCAGGAGATCTTTATCCAGTCTCTTCTTAAAAGCCTCCAGTGATGGAGAAGGAAGGAAGGAAGGAAGGAAGGAAGGAAGGAAGGAAGGAAGGAAGGAAGGAAGGAAGGAAAGAAAGAAAGAAAGAAAGAAGGAAAACAGCATAACAGAATAACAGAGCTGGAAGGGACCTTGGAGGTCTTCTAGTCGAGCCCCCTGCTCAAGCAGGGGATCTTTATCCAGTCCCTTCTTAAAAGCCTCCAGTGATGGAGAAGGAAGGAAGGAAGGAAGGAAGGAAGGAAGGAAGGAAGGAAGGACGGAAGGAAGGAAGGACGGAGGGAGGGAGGGAAGGAAGGAAGGAAGGAAGGAAGGAAGGAAGGAAAACAGCATAACAGAATAACAGAGTTGGAAGGGACCTTGGAGGTCTTCTAGTCCAACCCCCTGCTCAAGCAAGAGACATTATATTATTTCAGACAAGTGACTGTCCAGTCTCTTCTTAAAAACCTCCAGTGATGGAGCACCCACAACTTCTGGAGGCAAGTTGTTCCACTGATTACAGAAAAACAGAGCTGGAAGGGACCTTGGAGGTCTTCCAGGCCTGCTCAAGCAGGAGATCCTTTTCCACATCAGACGTGGCTATCCAGCCTCTTCTTCAAAGCCTCCAGTGATGGAGCATCCACAATTTCTTCTGCTGATTAATTGTCCTACCTGTCAGGAAATTTCTCCTGAGTTCTAAGTTGCTTCTCTCCTTGATTAGTTTCCACCCATTGCTTCTTGTCCTGCCCTCAGGTGCCTTGGAGAATAGTTTGACTCCCTCTTCTTTGTGGCAACCCCTGAGATATTGGAAGACTGCTATCATGTCACCCCTGGCCCTTCTTTCTTCCTTGTGGCTAATGCTTTGAAAACGAAATTCTTCCAAGAGTAAAATTACAAAACGGAATAAGCCAAAGACCGTGGAAGAAAGTTAAAACAAAATAAAGCCAGAGCTACCTGTGTGTTTCCTTCTCCGTTTGAATGACAGCGGGACAAAAGCCAAGAAGCTCATTCAATTTCTGACCGCCGAGCTTGGAGTTCAGCCTCCCACCGATGGTCTCAGCGTAATTGGGGGCGCAAGGGCCATAATCAATAAATGTCCTTGACATCATCCAGCTCCGCAAGGACAGAGACACGGTTTGACAGGCACTTACAAAAATCTCCTTCGGGATATGCAGTGAGGGATGCTAGAGACTTTCTCGTCAGTGAACCAAGAGTAATATCAACCGTGGGAGAAGTTTGTGTGCATTTATACAGGGATGGCTAGATGAATCAAAAGTTGGAATTAAGATCGCCGGGAAAAATATCAATAACCTCAGATATGCAGACAATACCACTCTAACGGCAGAAAGTGAGGAGGAACTAAAGAGCCTCTTGATCTGGCTGAAGGAGGAGAGTGCAAAAGTTGGCTTGAAACTCACCGTTAAGAAAACTTGAGTTCATGGCATCCGGCCTTCTCAACTCTTGGCGATTAGACGGGGAAGAAATGGAGGTAGTGACAGGTTTTATTTCCCTGGGCTCCAAGATCACCGCAGGTAGCGACTGCAGCCAAGAAATTAAACAATGCTTGCTCCTGGGGAGGAAAGTGATGGCAAATCTATATGGGGCCCTTGGTGCTCTCTAAACCTGGCTGTTTTCTTGCAGACGTTTCGTTACCCAGCTAGGTAACATCACCAATTCTAGAAGCGGGTGGGTTTTGCAGAATGGAAGTGGAGGAGGAAGAGGAGGTCTGATGTTCCTTGATGACCTCTGAGCTTGGTGGTTTTCTTGCAGAGGATTCGTAACCCAACTATATAATATCATCACTGTTAACCCTAACCCTACCACTGATGATGTTACCTAGTTGGGTAATGAAAAGCCTGCAGGAAAACCACCAAGCTCAGAGAGCACCAAGGACCCCAGAGTTATTTATATCCCACTTTTATTATTATACGTTATTGTACGTAACTCAAGGCAGGGATCATTCCCAAACTCCTTCCCCTTCCTATTGTATATAATTGGAGCAATTCAAGGTCCCTGCAAGTAGAAAAATAGGAACCACATTTGATGGGAAGGGAATAGCGTTCCGTGCGCCTTCGGCGTTGAGTCATGCCGGCCACATGACCACAGAGATGTCTTTGGACAACACTGGCTCTTTGGCTTTGAAACGGAGATGAGCACCGCCCCCTAGAGTCGGGAATGACTAACACATATGTGCGAGGAGAACCATTACCTTTACTCAAAGTTTTTTGGGGAAAAAAATGTGTGTGTTTGTGTTTGTGTGTGTGTGTGTGTGTGTGTGTGTTGATTGTCCTCCAGAATGACAAATGGAGGCCAGATGGTTCTGAGTCAGGACAGATGGGTCACAGCTCAAGTCTCTTAATCTGCCAGAGAATTTGGATCTTGGGCCAAGTCCTATGCACAGATATCAACAAACTTCATTAAAAATAAGTAATATAATTGAACTCAAACTAAGCATGAATAATGAATTTGATTTGGGAAGAAATACCCTAGCTATCTATTTCTGATTACTTTAACGAGACCGTGACGAGCTTCGCTAATTTTTTTTTTTTTAAAGGCTGTACGCTCGTAAAAACAAAAAATAATTACAGCTTAAAATCTATGTAAAAGCATCGGGAGCTAGAAGCGAAGCGATCCACGAACTGGATGCAAACAAATCACTGATATAATTTCATTATATTAAACTGATAGTTAATGACTGTACGGAAGTTTCAAGCCACGTTCATTTGACATGCTTCAAATCTCATTTGCAAACGTTGCTCGCAGGAGGGATAATGCAAGCTTGCGTCGTTCAAAATAACACGCACGATGCTTTCTAAAACGCAAGTGAATTCATGGCGTGTTTCCGTCCGATGCCCCTGGTTCCTTTTGTTTCCCATCACTTTCACTTTTGGCCAATTAGAGGTTGGTAAACCTGAGCTTACTGTTTGCCAATCGTACCGCTAGTAGAAACTCAACCTAATTAGCAGTACATTGATTTTTTTTTCCCCCCCTGGCAACCTGGTGGGTGAAACTCCAAAAAGCAATTTGCAACTTGGCAGGTGGCTTGCCGAAGGAACCATGGCAATAAAGTTTTTTTTTTTAATTTCTTTTTTGCTACGTGGGATACATATTCACATGAAACCAAGTTAATCTCATGAGGGGGGGATTGCAAAAGTTGGCATGACCACCAGATGGCAATAAAGAGATACAAAAAAAAAAACCCCACCTCAGTAACAACCCTCTCCTTGCCACCTAGTGGCCATTTGGGGCATTACATTCCCACGGAGTATCTAAAAATTCAGATTTATGTTGGTCTATGATTAAAAAGGGACGCGGTGGCTGAGTGGCTAAGACACTGAGCTTGTCGGACAGAAGGTCAACAGTTCAGTAGTTCGAATCCCTAGCGCTGCGTAACGGAGTGAGCTCCTGTTACATGTCCCAGCTTCTGCCAACTTAGCAGTTCGAAAGCAGGTAAAAAATGCAAGTAGAAAAATAGGAACCACCCTTGGTGGGAAGGTAACAGCGTTTCCATGCGCCTTCGGCGTTGAGTCATGACGGCCACATGACCACGGAGATGTCTTCGGACAGCGCTGGCTCTTCGGCTTTGAAACGGAGATGAGCACCGCCCCCTAGAGTTGGGAATGACTAGCATGCATATGCAAAGGGAACGTTTACCTTGTGATTAAAGATTTAATTGACAGAAATATTCTGATCATCCACTCCTGGAAATTTTTTCAGTCTTTGGAAGGCGAAAGGATCAGAGGTGAAGACTTATGACTGAATGTCTTGTAATGTTAAGAGGTGGCCAAGCTACCTCTATTTTTGTTTTTAATTAATGTTTTTATATGGAACAGGAGAAAGGTGCAAGGACACCCTTCCAGATTGCCACTCGCATTAGAACCGACTCTCAAACCGAGGCCACGATTGACACAGTAAGAAGAAAACACAGTAATTTCCCCCAGAAAAACACAAAAACTCAGCTATCCAATAAAGCATGCCTGCCATTGTTAAAAAGGAAGGTGAAGATGACAGGAATCTTGTCGAACTCTAAGCATCTCCTTTCTCTTGGGCACCAATTTAGCTGCCAATTCAGAATTTCTGCAGGCCGGTTGGAAAAAGAGAATCGACATCTCGATGATAACATCTGTCAAGGGTGTGCTTTGTGGTTCTGTTTATTTATCTTGACGCAATCCAGAGATACGAAAAAAGTCAGCTCAAAATCCATTTGCGGAAGACGGAAAAAAGAAATCTACCAGTAGAAGGGAAGGATCAAGATGAGGTACGTGAAATGGCCGTGCTCCCCTTAATCAAATTGCAATAGGTTTGCAAAGGGTTGCAGCAGGGGTACCCAACAGGTGGACAGGCACTTGGTCGTGGCATGTCAGAAACCGGATCCGTGAAAACAAGTAGAGAGAGAGACCGCCTCCTGCCGATTACCTCTCTCAGACCAATTCGATCGCACAGGTTAGGTCTCCTCCGGATTCCATCTGCCAGCCTATGTCGGCTGGCGACTCCCCGGGGGAGAGCCTTCTCTGTTGCAGCTCCGGCCCTCTGGAACGAGCTCCCTGTTGAGATCCGGACCCTTACTACCCTCCCGGCCTTCCGCAAAGCCACCAAGTCCTGGCTGTTCCAGCAGGCTGGGGGGAGCTGAGAAGCATCTACCTCCATGGAAATTGTGAATGTTGGTTTTGTTTTTAATATGTTGTCTTTGTCTCGTTTCCCCCCTTTCCCTTGTCTTTTGTGAGCCGCCGGAGTCCTCCGGGAGTGGGCGGCATACAAGACAAACAAACAAACAAACAAACAAACAAATAAATAAATAAGTAAAGCCTCATTCCTGAGATGCAGGCAGCAAGTGAAACAACACCCCCTCCAGTACACGAGAAAACTTCTTTCCTTGAACTGGTCCTTGTGCCCAAAAGATTGGGTTTTACTGGGTTAGACAATGGCCTTGTCAACAGTGGTGGGTTCCAACCGGTACAGCCGTACCGGTAGCAGCCGGGAACAGTGGCAGTATGGTGGCTCATTTGGCCCACCCGCCTGCCTACGTTCCACACCTGTTTTTAAAGCAACCGGCCAATTGCACAAGCGCGCACAGCAGGCGGCCCCTGTGCGACCTCCAACAAGAAGCTGGGTGTCGCAGGGGTGGTGGAGTATGAGTGCATGACCAGGACACCCAGCCCTGTGCGCAGTGTACTGGTAGCAACGGGGAGAGGAACCCACCACTGCTTGTCAGGTCTCCAGGTCAAAATCCCAATGAAATTGATTTATTGCTAAAAATCTCTGCACAAGAAGCTTCTCAACTAACTGGATAGCCCTTGCTTGGCTTTAGATAAGGGCCAACAGAATTCAAGGGAAGTTGGAGTGAATGCGCTTGTGGCTACCTGGGGATTCTAGTGATGGCGAACCTGTGGCACACAAAGCTCAGATCTATTGTGCGCATCTCCCGCAAGCCAGCTGGTTTTTGCACATGCGCGGGGCGTGGGGAGGCAGTGTAAGCCCCCCTGTGGCCTGTTATTGCTCCCAGGAGCCTGCACGGAGGCGTACTAGGCTCAAATTGGGGCGCAAGAGGGTGTGGCGCGACCCTCCCCAATGGCCCGTTTTTGCTCCCAGGAAGCTGCAGGGAGGTGTACTAAGCCCAAAATGGGACACGAAGGGTGCGGCGTAGCCCTCCCGCCCTTTCACAGCTTGTTTTTGCTCCCAGGAGGCTGTAGGGAGGCGTACTTGGCCCAAAACGGGGCATGGGGAGGTCTCGTGCACATGCATGGGGAGGGGGGGGGACAGGGGGTCACGTGCGCTTGTGCGGGGGCGCTGCACATGCATTGCATTGTGGGTGCAGGTCCGTGCGTGCTATGAAGTCCTTGTTCTAGGCTGCTGATTCCTCTTTTCATGCCCCTCTCTATTCTGCACACTCCTCCTTTGAAGGGCCGGAAGCAGAGCAGATATAGAGACACAGTTCAGATAAGTGAGGATCGAGGGGAGGCCAAGGAAATAACGTGAGGAAGCATCACAGACTAGCCCCTCCCTGATTCACACCAAAATAAAGTGAGAGGAGGGGGAAGCACATTCAGACTGCCAGACAGAAATGTTCTCTGTGGTTCAGATTCCCCATCTACCGTCGTGATCTTCTCAAACAACAGCAAACAGTTGTAAAATTGGGACGCCTGTGTTGAGTAAATATTGCTCTTATTCCTATTCTTTAATATTTAGAATCATCTCCTGTCAAAGCTTCACTTTAAGTGAGATGAGAATGACACTGGAGAATAGATTGACACCACACACACACCCTCTTCTCTGTGGCAACCCCTGAGATGTTGAAAATGCTCCAACACTGGACGTTTTTAAGAAGAGATGGGATAACCATTTGTCTGAAGTGGTGTAGGGTTTCCTGACTAAGTATGGAGTTGGACTAGAAGACCTCCAAGGTCCCTTCCAACTCTGCTATTGTATTGTATTGTATTCTACTCTACTCTACTCTACTCTACTCTACTCTATTCTACTCTACTCTACTCTTATTCTACTCTACTCTTCTCCTACTCTACTCTAGTCTACTTCTATTCTATTCTATTCTACTCTACTCTAATCTAATCTACACTACTCCTATTCTACTCTACTCTACTTTTATTCTATTCTATTCTGTTCTAATCTAATATCTAATCTACACTACTCCTATTCTACTCTATTCTACTCTACCCTACCCTACTCTACCCCTATTCTATTCTAATCTACTATAGTCTACTTCTATTCTACTCTACTCTACTCTAGTCTAATCTACTCTACTCCTATTCTATTCTATTCTATTCTACTCTGTTCTATTCTATTCTATTCTATTGGAACAGTGCAATCATGTCACATATTAACACCAAACAATCTAGCAGAAAACAGCAAAACTTAATCAAGGAGAAAATCACACCCCACCAACACAGGCCTGGCAAGTAACTGTATATAAATAAGGAGGAAGGAAGGAAGGAAGGAAGGAAGGAAGGAAGGAAGGAAGGAAGGAAGGAAGGAAGGAAGGAAGGAAGGAAGGAAAAAAGAGACAGAAGGAGGGAGGAAAAAAGAGAGAGGGAGAAAAGATGGAAGGAAGGAAGGAAGAGATAGAGGGAGGGAGGGAGGGAGGGAGGGAGGGAGGGAGGGAGGAAGAAAAAAGAGATGTTAGGAGGGAGGGAGGGAGAGAGAGAGGGAGAGAGAGGGACAAAGGAAGGAAGGAAAGAAAAAGAGAGAGGGAGGAAGAGGAAGGAAATGGAGTGAGGGATGGAGGGGGAGGAAGGAAAAAGGAGATGGAGGGAGGGAGGGGAAGAAAGAAGGAAGGAAGGAAAAAAGAAAGAGGGAGGAAGGAAATGGGGGGAGGGAGGAAAGGAGAGAGTGAGGGATGAAGGGAGGGAGTTAGGAAGGAAGGAAGGAAGGAAGGAAGGAAGGAAGGAAGGAAGGAAGGAAGGAAGGAAGGAAGGAAGGACTTTCTGCAGTAGGGAAGACAAAGCTAATTAGCTCCATACCCATCAGCCACATGGAAATATGATGGTTGGCAGGGGAGAAGGTTACTTCTGACTCCGCTCTACAGAGTCCCATTAGCAGAAACGAAAGGATCCGAATCAGCCCCTGAGGTGCTGATAATTAGAATTTATCGAGACCTCTGATACACCGGCTATTTTAGCTGTTCAGACTTTCTCTCCACCTCTGTTCTCTGATTTTCACCAATGTTCCTTTTTACTCTCCCCTGCTTTTAATTGATTGCCGCCTTCAATTGATTGTTAGCCTGCTTTCTTTATTGTTGCTTTCTGTTTGATTGATGGCAAGTTCACTTGTCTCTTTATTAAATGCCTCCCAGAGAACTATTAACTATAGCACAAATTAATAAGAAATAAAATTAGGAAAGGTAGCTACAATGAAAGATGGACAAGTTGGGTTTATATCTATCTATCTATCTATCTATCTATCTATCTATCTATCTATCTATCTATCTATCTATCTATCTATCTATCTATTTATCATCTATATCTAGGTGTGTCTCTTTCTTTCTGTCTCTGTTTCTCTGTCTCTCTCTTTCTCTACCTCTATTGTGTATGTGTGTCTTTGTCTCTCTCTTTATCTGTCTCTGTCTCTCTCTCTCTCTGTTTCTCTGTGTCTCTCTTTATCTCTTTCTCTATGTTTGTGTCTCTGTCTCTGATTCTCTCTCTTTCTTTCTCTATCTCTATGTATCTCTCTGTCTGTCTGTGTCTCTCTCACTGTTTCTCTCTGTGTCTCTGTCTCTCTCTTTCTCTCTTTATTTCTCTCTCTCTTTTTCTCTGTGTCTCTTTATTTCTTTCTCTATCTCTATGTTTGTGTCTCTCTGTCGCTGATTCTCTCTCTCTCTTTCTCTATCTCTATGTATCTCTGTGTCTCTCTGTCTGTGTCTCTGTCTCTTTCTCTCTCTGTGTGTGTGTTTCTCTCTGTCTCTCTCTCTCTCTCTCTCACACACACACACACGCACACGCACACACAAATACAATTACAAAAAAACATAAAAAGTGATACCTTCCAAGAGGCTGGATTTAAGCTTGGACAAACCCCAGGGGATGTAACTGATATTGCGAACAAAGGACAGATCCTGTTAATGGCAAGGGATCTACATACAGTCCTCAACGTACGACCACAATTGAGCCCAATTGTTGCTAAGTGAGTTTTGCCCCATTTTGCGACCTTTCTTGCCTCCGCGGTTACAGTAAGTGAATCGCTGCAGTGGACAAGTTAGCAGCACGGTCGTTGAGTGAATCTGGCTTCCCCATGGACTTTGCTGGTCAGAAGGTCGCAAAAGGGGATCATGTGACTCCGGGGCACTGCGACCGTCATAAATGTGAGTCAGTTGCCAAGCCTCTGAATTTTGATCACATGACCGTGGGGATGCTGCAACGGTCGTAAGTGTGAAAAAAGATCCTAAGTCACTTAGTTTCAGTGTCGTTGTGACTTCAAATGGTCACTAAATGAGTGGTCGTAAATTGAGGACCACCTATAGAAAGATTCTCCTTCCATATATTCTCCTTTACTGAAATAGCTGCCAGATTTTACATGAGGAAGTTACAACACCACGCCCCCCCCCCAAAAATAACCCTGACTGATAACTATGTCTCGCATTTACGACCATTGCAGTCATGTATTCACAATTGGTTGCCACATCTCTGGATTGTTGTTTGCAACCTTCCCGGGGGTGGGGGGGCTTCAGAGATGCAAATTCAATGGGGAGGCGCCATACTCGCTTAATGAAACCAGATGATTCGCCTAATGGGTGTGGAAAGAAATGTTGTCAGATGGAGAGCCTTGCTTAGCGACGGAAATTGGGTGCTCAATTGTGGTCGTAAGTCAAGGACTACCTATAAAGGAGTATTAAGTTCTAGGCTGTGGAATGGATGTGAAAACCTGGTCTCAACTGTTCGAATAGTGAAGCCCAAAATAAGGAAACATTCTCACAGGAGATTTGAATTCCCAACAGTAACACTTTATTGGATACATCATTTTGGTACTGAAGAAACAAAACCAGCTCTGGTTTTTCCTGCGCAAATGCCGGCCTAGTTAAACAATGGCTTCCCCATCTCCCCAACCCCTGGGTGATCCCATTATCCAATAATGAAACGTCTGTTTGTTATGGGAACAGTCCGTCTCTTTCTCCAGCACCTGCAGGGCTGACCTTGATGGTTCCCAGGCTCTCCGCGTGGACTCTCAGCATTCCGTTTTCTCCTTCCCTCCCTCTAATTCACTGGCGAATTGAAAAGCATTAAGGTTTGAAAGAAGCCAAGGGCTCCAATTTCGACACCTGGTTTGGTATTCGGGATTGGGCGGCATATAAATATATTTAATAAATAAATTTAATAAATAAATAAACTGCACGTCAGAACGCCGGCACTCAAAGCACGTTCGAAACTTCAAAAACCCTGCAGTTGTGGTTGTTTATCCCTCTAAGACCCCCCAAGACCATCGCGTAGAAATCCCAACTTGGGGAAAGGCAATAATCTGAGATGAAGAATGCGCCTCTCTCAATTTTACTTTCATTTTAATAGCGCTTGATATAATAAAGTTGCAATAGCTTTTTAATGCTTCCTTGTATAATTTAAGGCTGGAGCGAACCAGATAATTGTTAAAGAGGGTGACTTAAGAAGGCAGAGCAATGAGAAGATCTTGTTAAATGTACATTCAAATTAAAAAGGTGGCAGCTTTTATTACGAGCCGGCTCATAATTCCCTTTTTCCTTTCCCGGATTTTAACAGAAAGTCAATTGAAATGGACTTTATTTGCATATATTATGAGCTGTATGTTACAGGAGCGCCGGAGGATCATAAAAAATATTGGAAAGGGAAAATGTGAGATACAAAATTGTTGGTATTAAAGAAGCAAAAAGAAAAAAAGAAATTGCACCCTAATTTAATTGCTGGCTTTCTACCCTAGGGGTCACTTTAGTGTAAACCCCCCCCCCCCCAAAATCCTGGCTGGAATTTCTGTTTTTTTTAATTCGTATATATGCTACCTGTACATCTATGTTTCTATGTACGCGTTGATAATATTTAGCATAACTTTGGCTTGTCAGGAGCAGCTAACATGCGTCTGTTGGAGTAAGAATAAGAATTCTTGAAATTAGGCGGAATAATGTCACAGGAGACAGATTTTCAAACTTATTCAGTCAGTTTTGAAAAGTTATTGTATTGTATTGTATTGTATTTGGTTTATTTGTATGCCACCCTTCTCCAGGAGGGACTCAGGGCGGCGAACAACTCAGGGGGGGAAAGGGAACATAAACACAATACACATAATTAAAATACACGAAAATCACACAGCCATACCAGTCGAGAGGGGAAGGGAACTCATCAACCCCAGGCCTGCCGGCACAGCCAGGTTTTGACGGCTTTCCGGAAGGCCTGGAGAGAGGTGAGGGTCCAGATCTCCACGGGGAGTCCATTCCAAAGGGCCGGTGCTGCTACAGAGAAGGCCCTCCCCCGGGTAGTAGCCAGATGGCATTGGCTGGTGGATGGAACCCGGAGGAGGCCGACCCTGTGAGATCTGACGGGTCTTTGGGAGGTAATTGGCAGCAGGCGGTCTCTCAAGTACCCAGATCCAATACCATGAAGGGCTTTATAAGTTACGACTAGCACTTTGAAGCGTATCTGGAGACCGATCGGTAGCCAGTGCAGCTCGCGGAGGATAGGTGTAACATGGGTGTACCGAGGTGCACCCACAATCGCTCGCGCGGCTGCATTCTGGACGAGCTGAAGTCTCCGAATACTCTTCAAGGGCTGCCCCATGTAGAGCGCATTCCATCAGGTAGAATGTTGCTACTCAAAGAGAGAAGCAACCTTAAATTAAGGAGAAACTTCCTAACAGTGAGGACAATTGACCGGTGGAACAGTTTGCTACCAGAGGTTGTGGGTGCTCCATCACTGGAGGCTTTCAAGAAGAAATCAGACAGTCAGGCGCCTGAAACGGTAGAGGGTCTCCTGCTTGAGCAGGGGGTTGGATTCACAACCCTCCAAGGTCCCTTCCATGGGGCAGAAGTACAGCTGGAGCCTGTTCCTGATGCGCACAGGGCTGCCAGGAGAAGGGAACAGCTAAGGAATGAGGGTCGACTCGGGAGTAAAGGCACAGGTCGACGGGGAATGGCCCCTCCCATAGGGAATAAAGAGGAGCGAAAGGGGAGTGGTGTTTGCAGGAGACCGTTAGTTCAATTCATTAGGGTGAAAAATCTGTTCCTGACTGTTTGCCGAGTAATTGCTGCTACAGCGTGGCGTTTGGAAGATATCGGCCTGGCAGCTCTCCAAGCCTGATCAAGGTCTGTCGTTGTGAAATCTCTTGAAAGACACTGCTGGAGAGCCATTGAAACCCCGCTAGAAAGAATACGCAAGCAGCATATCCTTTTTCGAGACTAATGGAGCCTTTCTGCTGGGTTCCCTATCAACACCGTCTTATTAAAAACAAAACGCACCACGGCCCCAAATTAATTAGCACCTTGCAGGTGCTTTAACGAAGTCTCGAGAAAGAAGCGGCATTGTTCCAGAGAAAGGGGCGATTTCCTGTCTTCCAAAGACCCCTTGACACCGTGGTAAGACGCTAATTATTTTTTTTACCTAGCTTTTTTTTTTTTTTTTTTTTTTACACTCTCCATTCCAGATGGAGCTGCAGATTTAAATAGGCTATTTCAAGTTGGCGAGGAGGCCAGGTTCCTAGAATGCTCTGTGGCTCAGAAGGGAGGACTGCGAAAGATTAAAAAGGGAAGGTGTGGTGTTTACCAGCTGATGGGCTTTAAAAGCTTTCTGGGTTTAAACATTTAATCAGTGAGATTGCCCAATTAAAGTGAAAGAATTGCTGTATGTCTGAAATGGCACAGGTTGTGTGTGTGTGTGTGTGTGTGTGTGTGTGTGTGTGTGTGTAGAGAGAAGAGAATGTAGAACAGAATAGAATAGAATGTAGAGTAGAGTAGAGTAGAATAGATTGGAATGTAGAGTAGTGTGTAGAATAGTATAGAATAGAATAGAATAGAGTAGAGTAGAGTAGAATAGAATAGAATGTAGTGTAGTGTAGTGTAGTGTAGAGTAGAGTAGAATAGAATAGAATGTAGAGTAGAGTAGAATGTAGAGTAGAGTAGAATAGAATAGAATAGAATAGAATGTAGAGTAGAGTAGAATAGAGTAGAATAGAATGTAGAGTAGAGTAGAGTAGAATAGAATGTAGAGTAGAATAGAATGTAGAGTAGAGTAGAATAGAATGTAGAGTAGAGTAGAATAGAATAGAATAGAATAGAATGTAGAGTAGAGTAGAATAGAATGTAGAGTAGAGTAGAGTAGAATAGAATAGAATGTAGAGTAGAGTAGAATAGAATAGAATAGAATGTAGAGTAGAATAGAATAGAATAGAATGTAGAGTAGAGTAGACTAGAATGTAGAGTAGAGTAGAACAGAATAGAATAGAATAGAGTAGAGTAGAATAGAATAGAATGTAGAGTAGAATAGAATAGAATAGAATATAGAGTAGAGTAGAGTAGAGTAGAATAGAATATAGAGTAGAGTAGAGTAGAGTAGAGTAGAGTAGAGTAGAGTAGAGTAGAGTAGAGTAGAATAGAATAGAAAGTGGAGTGGAGTAGAATAGAATAGAATAGAATGTGGAGTGGAGTGGAGTAGAATAGAATAGAATGTGGAGTGGAGTGGAGTGGAGTGGAGTGGAGTGGAGTGGAATAGAATAGAATAGAATAGAATAGAATAGAATAGAATAGAATAGAATAGAATAGAATAGAATAGAATAGAATAGAATGTGGGGCAGGACAGGGCAGAACAGAATTCTTTATTGACCAAGTATGATTGTATTTGGTCAATAAAAGAACACAGGGGATTTTAGGAAATAGTTGGGGGAGATCACACCTGGGAAAATCAGTAAAATAAAAACATGAGCTCACCGCAAATTCATCCTGCCACTGATGTTCGTTCTGGAATTTTTCTGCTGCTTCAGCAAGACGCTATAAAGAAAAGATGAGAAAAGAAATAACGTGTTAAAACCCTCCTGCAGACATGATAATCATGGATAATAAGGCAAGTGACATTTTCTAATCTTAATATAGTTGGGTGGCTAATCCCAGGATTCCCACAGGAAATAGATGTAATATGTAAGCTAATACATTATTACCATGCATTCGTCAAAATCATTAGCCACAGTTCTTAAGAATACAAGCTATTTGAATGTCACTCCTGAAAGGACCCATGAAAGTTAAAATGTAATTTCGTAGTGCATGAAGAAGTGAGAAACGAACGCATTGGATTCAGGTTTTGTTACAAACACATTTAAATCACATTTCCTGAACACATAATTTTCCTTCCATTTTTTCTTGCTCTTGTCTAATATTTGCTATCTATTTCTCCATAAGGGCGTAACAAATAAAGCAGCAAAGAGAAAATAATCATAGAGCAGGGGAAATTGCCGGGAAGAATAAAATTATCATACACAGGTAGCCTTCAATTTAGGACCACAATTGACCCCCAAATTTCTGTGGCTAAGCGAGACAGTAGTTAAGTGAGTTTTGTTTGGGCACTACCTAATAAAATGAAATTCAATGGTGAAAAGAGTAAGGTTCTACATTTAGGCAAGAAAAACGAAATGCACAGGTACAGTATAGGTGGTACCTTGCTCAATAGTAGTAACTTCAAAAGGGATCTTGGAGTCCTAGTGGAGAACCATTTAAATAGGAGCCAGCCGTGTGCAGCAGCTGCCAAAAAAGCCAACACAGTTCTAAGCTGCATCAACAGAGGGAGAGAATCAAGATCACGTGAATTGTTACTACCACTTTATTATGCCTTGGTAAGGCCACACTTGAAATCCTGCATTCAGTTTTGGTCGCCACGATGTAGAAAAGATGTGGAGACTCTGGAAAGAGTGCAGAGAAGAGCAACGAAGATGATTAGGGGACTGGAGGCTAAAACATATGAAGAACGGTTGCAGGAACTGGGTATGTCTAGTTTAATGAAAAGAAGGACCAGGGGAGACATGATAGCAGTCTTCCAATATCTCAGGGGTTGCCCCAAAGAAGAGGGAGTCAAGCTATTCTCCAAAGCACCTGAGGGCAGGACAAGAAGCAATGGGTGGAAACTAATCAAGGAGAGAAAGAACTTAGAACTAAGGAGAAATTTCCCGACAGTGAGAACAATTAATCAGTGGAACAGCTTTTTTGTCCCAACAAAAAAAAACCTTTTATTAATTACCAGTGAATTCTGCTCATTCACCTCCAGCAAAGTCTTTCGAGGGAGGATTTACAGTCACAGACCTTATCTGGCTTGGAGAGCTGTCTTCCCCCCCCCCCTCCAAAAAAAAAAAAAAGGTAAATGGAGTTTCTTGGTTTATTTTTCCTGGAAAACATTTCGCTTTTATTCCCTCTCTCAATCTCCTTCCTGTTGGGCTAGTGGTTAGAGTGCCTTCCTTCCCCTTCCTTCCTTCCTTTTTTCCATCCTTCCTCCCTTCATCTTCCTTCCTGTTTTCCTTCCTGTCTTCCTTCCCTCCTTTGTCTTCTTTCTTTCCTTCCTTCATCTTCCTCCCTTCCCTCCAGTCTTCCTTCCTTCCTTCCTTCCTTCCTTCCTTCATCTTCCTCCATTCCTTCCAGTCTTCCTTCCAGTCCTCCTTCCTTCCAGTCTTCCTTCCTTCCAGTCTTCCTTCCTTCCTTCCCTCCTTCCTTCCTTCCTTCCTTCCATCCATCCATCCATCCTCAGGAGATCTTGCCTAATAGCTGTCTTCTTGATAATGGCCACCATTCAGCATGACACAACACCACAAAACAGCAATATCGCTATCAACTATAAATTTAGACCTTATTTTACCATTTGATGTATGTTTTTTTTATTTTCCTGTGCCCACTAAATTGTAAGTGGCTGAGAGCCTTGGTTAGATTTAGCAGCGTAGGCACTGTGGTAAATAAAAACAAATAAATACTCCTTCCGTATTCCAATAAGTAATGCTTCACACTAAGGAGTCGTTAGAAAATGCAAATATAATTTCTACTTTTCGCTTTCTGAAGGTGCGCGCACATATTTAATAAGGAGAATCGATGTTCCTCCGGCCCTCTGTAATTCAGCGAGCCAGCACTTCTTAATGTGGAAACAATTATCTTTTGGAAATGCTCCCTGTGCCTTTTTAAGTTTCTCCGGACAGGGAGAACAATTAATCCGTGGAACAACCTGCCTCCAGAAAGTTGTGAATGCTCCAACACTGGAAGTCTTTAAGAAGAGATTGGACAGCCATTGGTCTGAATTGGTATATAGGCAATCAGGGCTAACCTCTTTGTCCTCGTGTGCAAAAATGTATGTGTACTTGTGACAATGAATATGCGTGCGCTCACCCCCATAATGCAATGCATGTGCGACACACGCACATCCATGTGCCATGCTCTCCCTGGGCGTGCACACTTTCCCACCATGTTCCTACATGCATAAACACACCACACACACACGCATGCACACACACAAACACACACACAAACAATCACTGTGGCCCGTCTTGGGCCTAGCAGGCCTCCCTGAAGCCTTCTGGGACTAAAAACGGGGCACAGGGAGGCGCGCCGCAGCCCTCCATGCTCCCCCCCACCCCGCCGCATACATGCACGACACCCTGACACAGACACACACCCGCGCATGCATGCACGCATGGCAGAGATCCAAAAATCAGCCGGTTGGCGGGAGGCGGTGGAGGTGAGCTGGGCGAGGCCTCTGCGTGCGAGCTGTGTGGCATACCTGGCATAGGTTCTCCATCACGGGTATAGAGCTTGTGGTCTAAGCAGAGGGTTGGTCTAGAAGACCTCCAAGGCCCCTTCCAACTGTGTTATTTCATTAAATCAGTTCTGGTCTTCAAATGCACAAAAAGGAATGCTGTATTTTTCGGAGTATAAGACGCACCAAGATTTTGAAGAGGCAATTTAAAAAAAACAACACGTTTTTGCACTCTGCAGACCTCCTAAAAAGGGCCCATTTTTTGTGAAAACGGGCCTGTTTTTCATCAAAAAGGCGGCCATGCATAGCCTTTAGGAGGCTTATAGAGTGCTCCTGGGGGCTGGGGGGGGCAAAAGCAAGCAAAAAAACGGCCCGTTTTTTGCTCATTTCTGCCTTCTCCAGCCCCCAGGAGCACTCTGGAAGCCTCCTAAAGGCTATGCACGGGCATTTTTCCAAAGTGGGCAAGGTTTCGGGAGGCCCAAAATGTTCCATTCAGTGTATAAGACGCACCCAGGTTTTCACCCTCTTTTTGAGGGGGAAAAATGTGCATCTTATACTCCAAAAAGGGTGCGAAAATAGAAAAAATCAACCGCAAAATGGGAAGAACGCTACGAGAAAGACGCTTGTGAGTTCTACCCTTGACTTGGAAAACCATCTAAACTTTTCTCGCTGACTTTGAAGAGGGAGATGCAAGTTGAAGAGGCGAAAAAGGAGGAAGGGGGGAGAGAAAGGGGAGGAGAGTCACGTCAACTGTCAGCCTGGGAACTTGGCTAGGCATCCAAAGCTTGGCCTGCGTGTCCCAAGGGATGTGACTAATTCTCCGAAAAGGTTTTCATGCCACTGTCATCGACAGAGAGAAAGAAAGGAAGAAAGAAAAAAAAAAAACCGGAGGAATTTTATCTGATCTCCAGCTCCCAAGAAGGTTGACGCGGCCTTCAAAACTTCGCGAAATTTTCGGTCCTGTCTTTATCTCTCCTTGACCAGCCACACTGACAGCCGACGTGAGGTTGGAGGCACCTCACTGTCGTGAAGGAAGAGTCCTTTTGTCCTTTCTACAATGGCTTCCTTTTCAATGCCTTGAAAGGGGTCTCCTTGAGGACACCTGGGGGCAGCCTGGGTCCCATTTACATGAGCTGAAGAGAGAATTCCATCTGTCAAAAATCTGCCGGCACCTAAACCTAAACTATTTTTTTTATTAAAAGTCACCAGCTTCTTTGAACAAAGGGACATGTCATCCGATGAAGGGATAGGTCACAAAAGCCTATTTCATTTTTCTTTTACATATATATATATATATATCCAGGCAGAAACCCAATATTTTTACTGTTGCCTTTTTGTTACATTTTTTGTTGTATTTGTATCCTATGTATTATATAAATATATATCCTATCTATCTATCTATCTATCTATCTATCTATCTATCTATCTATCTATCTTATCTATCTATCTATCTCTATCTCTCTATCATCTATCTATCTATCTATCTATCTATCTATCTATCTATCTCTATCTCTCTATCATCTATCTATCTATCTATCTATCTATCTATCTATCTATCTATCTATCTATCTATCTCTATCTCTCTATCATCTCTCTATCATCTATCTATCTATCTCTATCTCTATCTCTATCTCTCTATCCCTCTATCTATCTATCTATCTATCTACTATCTATCTATCTATCTATCTATATATATATATATATATATATATATATATAATATATATAGTTTGTATTTGTGCTGATAATAAGGGAGAGTAGTATAGATCTATTTCAAGCTATTTAGCTCTCATCAGCTAGCATACCCTTACTGGGATCGAAAGGGTATGGCTAGCTGATGAGAGCTAATAGCTTGAAATAGATCTATACTAGTCTCCCTTTATTTATTTATCAGCACAAATACAACACAAATGTAACAAGGCAACAGTAAAAATATTGGTTTCGTCTGGATGGTCTCTTGTGACGAGCCGATAGACAGAGAAAGGAAGCTTCCTCCCATATCTGGGCATACCAGGGGGTGTGACTCCTGGTCCCGAGAAAAACCCCTTTTATTCATTGGCTGTGAATTCTGCTCCTTCACATCCAGCAAAGTCTTTCAAGGGAGGATTTACAGTCACAGACCTTATCTGGCTTGGAGAGCTGCCAGGCCAATATCTGCAGAACTTGGCCAGGAGTCTCCAAGAGTCACGAACCAATTAAGCGAACTAATTGTCTCCTGCAAACTCCACTCCCCTTTCGCTCCTCTTTTCTTTCCTCTGGGAGGGCCCTCCATCGTCCACCTGTGGCCTTACTCCCAAGTCAACCCCTGTTCTTTAGCTGTCCCTTCTTCTGGCAACTCTGCGCATGCGCACACTGGGAACAGGCTCCAGCTGTTCTTTCTGCCTCATTGATGTCTGACTCCGAAGGCAGCTGATAACTGTCAGACGGTCCTGGCCCCCTCTCTGCCTCCGACACAGAGACCTCAGCAGAGCCTTCCCAGACTCCAGGACTGGCCCATCTTCCTCCCCAACCTCCTCACTGTCCGAATCTGCTGCCAGCTCCACTGGCCACTGGCGGGTCACAACTCCATGTTCCTCGTCATGGCATCCAGTAAGTAACAAAAGCCAATTCTTTACTCCTGATTAATTCCTACTGACAAGTCTTAGTGCAAGCGTCAATTAAAAGGAAGTAGAATCCTAAATCCTGGAGCATTAAAATGTCCCGTAAGCAATTCTTTTTTTCCATCCCATAGAATGAGATCATTAGAAAGCCATTATACATACATGAAGCAAACATCACACGGTACTATACGGGCCCTGGGAGTTTCCTCGCTGGATTTGGAATCCTGTTTCCCAGCGAAATTAGATATCGCCATAAAATGCTTTACATTCGACACAGCATGGGTGAGCCAAATTGGATCTAAGAGCAGCTCTCTGAGGACATTTTTTGCTTAACTAATCATGTTGCCTTCACTGAAGTGCTAAAGGGAACAGCTCACCCTGCCTAGATGTTGTCGGTTATTTTTATTTGTTTTCTTTTTATATTTGGCACTGTAAAAATGAAAAACACAATATGTTTATTTGATTATTTTTTAACGTTTCCTGGAAAGCCTTAAATGTATGTCTCACTCGCTCCTTTTTTTCTTTTTCTTATTGTCTTCCTTCCTTTCCTTCCTTCCATCTCTTTTTCCCTTACTTTCCTTTCTTCTTTCTTCCATCCATCCTTCCCTTTTCCCCTTTCTTTCCTTTCTTCTTTCTCCTTTTCCTTCTTTCCCACCTATCTACCTTTCTTCCTGTGTTTCCCTTCCTGCCCTATTTCCCTTTTTCCCTTCTTACCTTCCTTCTTCCTCTTTTTTTCTTCCTTCCTTTCTTTCTTCCTTCCCTTTTCCCTTATCTTCTTTCCTTCTTCCATCTATCCTTCCTTCCCTTTCCCCCTTTCTTTCCTTTCTTCTTTCCCCTTTTCCTTCCTTCCTTCTTTCCCACCTACCTACCTATCTACCTTCCTGTGTTTTCCTTCCTTCCTTTCTTCCCTCCCTTTTCCCCTTCTTATCTTCCTTCCTTTCTTCCCTCCCTTTTCCCCTTATCTTCCTTCCTTTCTTCCATCTATCCTTCCTTCCTTTTTCCTTTCCTTTTTTTTTTCCCTTTTTTTTTTTTGTTACTATTATTTCCTTTTCCCTTCTTTTCTTCTTCCTTTCTTTCCTTTCTTCTTCCCCTTTTCCTTCCTTCCTTCTTTCCCGCCTACCTACCTATCTATTTTCCTATGTTTCCCCTTCTTCCCTTTTCCCCTCTTCCCTTCCTTCTTTCCCTTTTCCCTTCCTTCCTTCTTTCCATTCTGCTCAACCAATTCAATTTCCAACTTTATATCACCTTGCTAAAAAATACATTTTACATCAACTACCATTAAACATACTTAGAAGCCCAGAAAGACAGCTCCATATTCCTTCCACCCCCAGGAATTCCTCCAAATCACTCAACTAGGCCAGACACTCTCTCTCAGCCCTAGGAAAGAGACAGTGGCCAAACACTTTTGAAAACATTGCCAAGAAACTGCAGGGGCTGTCCAGAATTGGACTTGACTAAACGGAAGGGGAAAAAACGGTTCACCGACAAATGTGCGCTCAACAAAGCGCGCTGACAAAACCGCGGGGAGAAAAGCGTGAGTTCGAAATCACGCCGAAGAATGAGGACAGAAGCGCGCCGGACAACAGCGCGCCGACAGAAGCTCTTAACCTAACTCTAAGGTAACCCTAAACGGAACCCTAAACCTAACCCTAATCCTAACCCTGAACCTAATCCTAAACCTAACCCTAAACCTAACCTAAACCTAACCCTAAACCTAACCCTAAATCTAACCCTGAACCTAACCCTAAACCTAACCCTGAACCTAACCCTTAACCTAACTCTAAACTTAACCCTTAAACTAACCCTAAACCTAACCCTAAACTACACCCTAAACCTAACCCTGAACCTCAACCCTAACCCTTACCTTAAACCGTAATGGCGCTTCTGTCGGCGCTCTTTTGTCGGCGCTCTTTTGTGGGCCGCGCTATCAACATCGCGGTTTTTATCGACGCGGTTTTGTCGGCGCGCTGTTGTTGGGTCACGGAAAAAAACAACCCTACTAATGGATACAATTGTGCATCTGTCCTCTTCTTTAATATATTTGACTGCAAATATATTTTACAATATTTATATGCAACTTATGAGTGAAATCTTCCTCTCGTGGGCCCACACACTCTCCTCCCCCGAAAGGCTTGCACAGGCTTCTTGCAATATTTATGCAACGCGATGCATGAATGTTTCATGGCAATTTTCTATATTACCACGGACAATTCTCTCCTCTAATACTTGAGGCGGAAAAGTTTCCTAACGGGGAAAAATGAAACAGAAATGTATTTATATGCATGTTCAATTTGAATGACTAAGACACTACTTAGCCCACGAAGCTCTGGGAAAGATCTCCCATATTTTTAATGAAGGAATGTGCTCTTTGTTTGCGGATTGGCACCCTTTGTGTGAACACTGATGACTAATTCACAATGCAAAACCTAGGCATAAGTACTCAGAACTTAACTACCAGGTACATCTGTATTGCATCGTAGCCTAAAAGGACATGGACATCTGTTGTGGCCCAGCAGGAGCATTGGAGCTGCACCAGACTCCGACAGTGAGGGCCCTATGAGTTGGCTCTGGAGGATGTGGAGGACCCTGGACAGGGTTCCCACTTCGAGCAGGGCGCAGAGAGGCTGGTTGGCTACCAGGAGGCGCCTGCGCCTTGGACCACTGGGGAGGAGACAAGGGAGAGTGAGCCGGACGCCAGCAGTGAGTTGTTCCTGGAGCCTGGCACCGAAGAGCTAATAGGCGTCAGGAACAGTTTGCGCAAGTACAGGAGTAATTGCACTCAGGCTGTGGTCATTAGGCTCCTCTCCGGACTATAAAAAGGACTGCTTGTGCACAAGCCCTCTTGCAGAAGTCAATGCAGGAATTAATGTCGGAGAACACATTATGTGGAGCTTGGCAGGCTGGATTGCTGCCAAGCTTTCTGTGCTGTGATTGCCTGTGCTGTGTTTGCTGCCAAGGACCTGTCTGTCTGTTAATTAAATGCCGTAACTTATCCTTTGGCTCAGAGGTGTGGTGTGGGCCAGAGGGGGCGGGGGTGTCAGAACACACATCTGTCTACGGAGATCCTCAGTCATCCAGGTCATGGTTGTCCCCAAAAGCGCTTTCTCAAATGGCAAATGGACTTTCCTTATTTTCCTTGAAGATGTTTGGCTTCTCATCCAAGAAGCTTCTTCAGTTCGAAGAAGGAAAAAAACAAATCCAGTTGCCTTTTGAAAAAGCAAACCAGCATCTCCTGTATATTTTAAGGTGAGCAACTGTTACTGGGTTCACATGAATCTCCCAGTCGAAGAGTCGTAAAGTGATGACTAGATCAGATTGACCACTAGCAATTCTGTCTCACCTCCAGGGACCATGAGCAGGTACCACAATGAGTAGCTGTGTTTACACAGGGCTGACCATCCCAATCAACTCAGACAAACAACTACAAAGGAGAGTTCCTTGTTCCTCTCTGAGCTTGGCTGTTTTCCTGCAGATGTTACATTACCCAAACTCTGTAACATCACCAGTAATGAAACATCTGCAAGGAAAACAATCAAGCTCAGAGACCACTAACGACCCCACAGCTCGACCCTGGGGTACAAATATTCTCCTTTATTGGTAACCACGAAGGGTTCTACAAAGCCGACCACTGCATCTTCTTGAGAAGAAGGAGGATTAGCAGCTCCCTTCGATGACTAAAGGGAGGCGGTAGCTCAGTGGCTAAGATGCTGAGCTTGTCGAGCAAGAAAGGTCGGGAGTTCGGCGGTCGAATCCCTAGCGCCGCGGTAAAGGAGTGAGCTCCCAGGACTTGTCTCAGCTTCTGCCGACTTGGCAGTTCGAAAGCCCGTAAAAAATGCAAATAGAAAAATAGGGACCACTTTTGGTGGGAGGGAAACAGCATGCCCACACCCATAATGCAATGCATAATGCAATGCATGTGTGCCCTGCCCCCCATCTCTGCATGATTCCCCCATGTGTCCTCTCCTGTGCACTCCCCATGCTCCCTGCCCCATGCTCTGTGCCTTGCCCCCTTAGATTCTGTTCTGTTCAGTTCTGTTTCATTCCATTCCATTCCCTCCCCTCCCCTCCACTCCCTGTTGTTCTGTTCTGTTCTGTTCTGTTCCGTTCCATTCCACTCCCCTCCCCTGTTCTGTTCCCTTCCATTCCACTCCACTCCCTGTTGTTCTGTTCTGTTCTATTTTCTATTCCATTCCATTCCATTCCCCTCCCCTCTCCTGTTCTGTTCCCTTCCCTTTCTACTCCATTCCCTGTTGTTCTGTTCTGTTCTGTTCTGTTCCGTTCCATTCCACTCCTCTCCCCTGTTCTGTTCCCTTCCATTCCACTCCACTCCTGTTGTTCTGTTCTGTTCTGTTCTGCTCTGTTCTGTCCATTCCATTCCCTTCCACTCCACTCCCCTGTTCTGTTCTATTACCTTCCATTCCACTCCACTCCCTGTTGTTCTGTTCTGTTCTGTTCCATTCCATTCCCTTCCACTCCACTCCCCTGTCTGTTCTATTCCCTTCCACTCCCTGTCTGTTCTGTTTCTATTTTTCTATTCCATTCCCTCCCTGTTCTGTTCCCTCCCTTCCACTCCACTCCCTGTTGTTCTGTTCTGTTCTGTTCTGTTCCCTTCCCGTCCCACTCCACTCCACTCCACTCCCTGTTCTATTCTTTCTGTTCGCTCTGTTCCATTCCCTAGTCTAATCTAGTCTAGTCTTATTCTATTCGTGGGAGGATCTAAGGCTAACAACAGTTTAACTCTAGCCCTCCTCCTCCTCCTTTTCCTTTCTTCCTTTCTTTATCAAACCTTCCTTCCAGTGGTTCAAAGGACTTTTTTTCCCCCATCCTGTAATTCTCAACCTTGAATCCGGGGACAGCTGCTGATTGTTGACAAGCAGGGACAACCCTGCCTTAATAACTACCACCCTCAACTCAATCCGATAAAAACCCCCGCGTGAATCTCAACTAGGCTAATTCAACACAGAAAATTGAAACTCAACGTCTTAAGGCCGGGTCGTCAATTTTGATCAAGCATCCCAAAATATGCATTCCCTCGTCTTATCGGGCCTGGCGAAAATTGAGATCTGGCGCTCCTATGACAATCTGTTCATCAAAGGCTCCAGATTGAGAGATGAGACGAGAGAATACTACAGCGGCAGCACTTTTAAAGGAAGAGCAGAAGAGGGTAAGTAATGGCCTTGCAAATCTGGGCTGACAGGCTGAGATAGCATCTTGCAAGGAACAGCTTATCCAGTCTGGAAAAGATATTACTCCTTTTGAGACAAAAATCCGTTTGTTTTGTTTTTTGTTTTCCATCGCCTTTCTTTTTATATTAAAAAAAACAAACTGTTACCCATCTATGCTACTACAATTCAATCATTAGAAGGAGGAGGAGGAGAGGGGAGGAGGAGGGGGAGAAAGAAGAAGAGGAGGAGGAGGAGGAGAGGGGAGGAGGAGGGGGAGAAAGAAGAAGAGGAGGAGGAGCAGGAGAAGGAGGAGAGTGGTGTCCTTGGTGCTTTCTGAGCTCGGCTGTTTTCTTGCAGACGTTTCATTATCCAAACTAAATGACATCATCAGTACTAGAAGGGAGGAGGAGGAGGAGGAGGAGGAGGAGGAGGAGGATTGTGGGGGGGGCCCTTGTGCTCTCTAAGCTTGGCTGTATTTTTGCAGACGTTCATTACCCAACTAGGTAACATAATCAGTGCTAGAAGGCAGAGGGGCTTCTAGGAGGAGGAGGAGAGGAGGAGGAGGGGGGAGGAGGAACAGGAGGAACAGGAGCAGGAGGGGGGAGGGGGAAGCGGGGGAGGAGGAAGAGGAGGAGGAGGAGGAAGAGGAGGCCAGGAAAGGAGAATACTTAGTTGCTATGTCATTCTAAGGATGACATTGAGATGCTGGCAAACCAATTCAATAAATACATTACTAAGTAAGTAAATAGCAGCCATAATTTGAAACACTGGTAGCAAAAGAGGCCAAGGATAAGGTTTTAGTGACATTTCGTGGTTTGAACCCTGCCATTTAGATTAGATACTGACTTTAGTTATCTAATGAGATTTAAACCAGACACGCTATGACCTCTCAAGCTCAGCTAAACATTACCAGAGTGGAAGGGACCCTGGAGATCTTCTAGTCCAACCCCCTGCTCAAACAGGGGATCCCAACCATTACAGACAAGTGGTTGTCCAACCTCTTCTTAAAAACCCAGTGTTGGAGCATCCATAACTTCTGGAAGCAAGTTGTTCCATTGATTAATTGTTCCAACCTGTCAGGAATTTCTCCTTAGTTCTAGGTTGCTTCTCTCCTTGATTAGTTTCCACCCATTGCTTCTTGTCCTGCCCTCAAGTGCTTTGGAGAATAGCTTGACTCCCTCTTCTTTGGGGCAACCCCTGAGATATTGGAGACTCCCATCATGTATCCCCTGGTCCTTTTTCTCATTAAACTAAACAGTACCCAATTCTTGCAACGGATGGAAACTAATCAAGGAGAGACGCAACCTGGAACTAAAGAGAGAATTCCTAACAATGAGGACAATTAACCAGTGGAACAGCTTGCCTCCATAAGTTGTGAGTGCTCCTTCACTGGGGTTTTTTTTAAGAAGAGGCTGGACAACTACATGCCTGAAATGGTATAGAGTCTCCTGCTTGAGCAGGGGGTTGGACTAGAACGTAGCACGACAAAACCGCGGTCCACTAAAGCACTCCCGATTAAAGCCCGTCACTGACGTCATCAGCAGCGCGACAACAGCAACCGCGGAGAAAAAAGGGCGCTTTAAAAAGCGCTTTGAAAGCAAGCCGATTCACGTTAAGGTAAGGGTTAGGTTTAGGGTTAGGTTTAGGGTTAGGGTTAGGGTAGGGTTAGGTTTAGGGTTAGGTTAAGCATTAGGGTTAGGTTTAGGTTTAGGGTTAGGGTTAGGGTTAGGGTTAGGGTTAGGTTAAGGGTTAGGGTTAGGGTTAGGTAGGTTAAGGGTTAGGTTAGGGTTAAGGGTTAGGTTAGGGTTAGGTTGGGTTAGGTTAAGCGTTAGGGTTAGGTTTAGGGTTAGGGTTAGGTTAGGGTTAGGTTGGGTTAGGGTTAGGGTTAGGGTTAGGGTTAGGTTAAGGTTAGGGTTGGGTTAGGGTTAGGTTAAGGGTTAGGGTTAGGGTTAGGGTTAGGGTTAGGGTTAGGTTAGGGTTAGGTTAAGGGTTAGGGTTAGGTTAGGGTTAGGGTTGGGTTAGGGTTAGGGTTAGGGTTAGGGTTAGGGTTAGGTTGGTTAGGGTTAGGTTAGGGTTAGGGTTAGGTTAGCGTTAGGGTTAGGGTTAGGGTTAGGTTAAGGGTTAGGTTTAGGGTTAGGTTTAGGGTTAGGTTTCGGGGGTTAGGTTTAGGTTTAGGTGTTAATTTTAGCTTTAGCGCTCACAGCGTGCTTTTTTTCGTCGCGCTGTGATGACGTCAGGTATGCGGTTTCATCGAGCGCGCTTTAGTCGACCGCGGTTTTGTGGTGAACCGACTAGAAGACCTCCAAGGTCCCTTCCAGCTCTATTCCACATTTAAATAACATCCTTTCCTTGCGAGATCACAGGGGGCAGGTGGATGCTATTCAAAGACCTCAATTTTCTTTAGTTGCCAACTCCGAAGCAAATCCTCTTTTCAATCACCTGCTGCCACTTTCTTCCACAGCAAACCATTCCACCGAAATATTAACTAGGAAATAACGTTATTCCCCCCCTCCGGAGTCGGGCGAGATATGGATCAAATTATTTTGCCTTGTAATATATCAAAGCCGATGCTTGGCTGATGTTTAAGACTTCAAAGCTATTCAGAGGCAGATCCCGAAAACAAAACGCGCAAAGAAAGATGGCATTCACCTTTGATGCCAACTGTGCCAAACGGGGAAAAAAAATTCCACAGCTGGCAAATTGCCCCCCCCCCTTTTTTTTTGCAACCCAGCTTAATTTATTAGATAAAGCAAAACAATATCTGGTGCATCCTTTCGGTGCCCGGATTTTTATGCTATCTCCCCCGCACTAATAAAACTAATCAGGTTTCCCAATTAGCTGTCCTTTTCAACATCTGCAGATGTGTAATTATCTAGACTAGGAATAATTGTGTTGTTTTTTTTAAGCACAAAAGGATTCTTCCCTATGAAAGGAACTATTACTCAACAGAACAATGGCTCCTTTCAGCTTTCCATCAGAGAGGCATAAACTGGGCTATTAATCAGGAGGAAACGTCATTAGTTTGTGCAATTTAATTGCTAGAGAGTGTATTTGGATAGCAGTTGAGATTGCCATGCATATCACATGGCAAACTAACCTCAGTCCGAGTTCCTCTCCGTCTGATTATATTTCAGACAAATATAATTAAGGATTTGTACGGCGGATTGCTGAATAAACACAGCTATGTCTCATATTGCTTTCAATGGCATTGGCCTTTCAGACTTGATTTCTATGAAAAGACGGGCAAGGGTGGCATGATAGCAGTCTTCCAATTCTGAAGGGCTGCCGCAAAGATGAGGGAGTCAGCTATCGGCCAAGCATCCAAAGTCCGGACAAGAAGCAATGGAGGGAAACTAATCAAGGAGGTAAAGCAACCCTAGAACTAAGAGGAATTTCCCGAAAGTGAGAACAATTGACCAGTGGAACAACTTGCTCCAGAAGTTGTGTGTGCCTCCACCACTGGAGCGTTTGCAAGAAGAGAGATGGACAACCATTTGTCGGAAATGGTATAGGGTTTCCCCACTTATGCGGGGGTTGGACTAGAAGACCTCCAAGGCCCCTGTCCAACTCTGTTATTCTTGTTAACCGATGGAAACAAGGCCTTTAATTATATGTTTCTGATAAGACCCCAATTGTCTTCCAGATCCGCATCATGGTGCCCATTTTCCCAGACAAATAAGATTGTCAAAGCAGGAAGAAAATCAATTTTTACAGATCATTTCAGGTGACATGTTCTCTCTAGATGACTTCAAATCATACCAGCCACTTATAGGCTTCCTAAAACCTGAGCACATTTCAAAGAAACTTTCTATTACATCCAAAGGCACATCGATCGATGTCTCTAGGTGGATTGCACTGATAATAAAGGGGGGGGGATTGATGCTAGAGATTAGCAACATCTTTTTTCCCCCCAAGATTATCAGTGCAATCCACCTAGAGACATCGATCAATGCACCTTTGGATGCAATAGAATCTTTCTTTTAAATGTGCTCAGATTTTGCAACACGATAGCTTACTGCTGGTTTATTTTATTTTTAAATTAAAGTAATAATTAGTGTGCTGGGGGAATAGAACCTCGCTGGCACCACAAAAGCTATCTGAATGCACAATGCATATTGTGCGTCTCTGAGCATCGAATTGCAAGGTCTGATTTAATCAAGTCCAAACATCGTAATATCAGTTTCATTTTTCAACAAGCCATGGCAATAATCCAAAATGTGTGATAGCTAAAACTCTACAGCTAGAATGGAGTTCTATTTTTCCAGCCCGTTTTGTTCCACCAATGCCTCTTCTGTCCATCACCTCATTCTCTCCTTCCAAAAATCAAAGTGCAATTTGTCTGAAATCTGAAAAGAAGATTTCTGAAGAGCAAATTAGTCCTAAAAAAGAGAGGAGAGAATTAATGTTAGCTGGAGTTTAGAGCTTTGAAAAACCGGCTGGATGCATTCATGCTGTTTTTTCCAGCAAAAGGTGTTTTAATTAAGGAAGTCTCACATTTCCTGCCTTTAAAAAAAATTCTCACTTTCTACACAAGGAAGATCCCAAGCATAGATTTTATCTTCTTATATTTTGTATATGATGATTGGGGACTGGAGACTAAAACATATGAAGAACGGGTTGCAGGAACTGGGTAGTCTAGTTAATGAAAAGAAGGGATCCAGGGGAGACATGATAGCAGTCTTCCAATATCTCAAGAGTTACCACAAAGAAGAGGGAGTCAAACTGTTCTCCAAAGCACCTGAAGGCAGGAACGAAGAAGCAATGGGTGGAAACTAATCAAGGAGAGAAGCATCTATAGAACTGAGGAGAAATTTCCTGACAGTGAGGACAATGAATCAGTGCAACAGCTTGCCTCCAGAAGTTGGTGAATGCCCCAACACTGGAAGTCTTTAAGAAGTTGGATAGTCATTTATCTGAACGGTATAGGGTTTCCTGCCTAGCAAGGGGTTGGGACTAGAAGACCTCCAAGGTCCCTTCCAACTCTGCTATTGTATTGTATTGTATTGGTATTGTTTGTATTTGCATTGCATTGCATTGCATTGCATTGCATTGCATTGCATTGCATTGCATTGCATTGCATTGCATTGCATTGCATTGTATTGTACTGTATTAAGAGCCTTTTATTGCTGTTTCATTTCGGGGTTTCTAACCAAATTTGGATTCTCCGGTTGCCAGCCAGGGTGTGTTCGGCTCACACATACACAACATTTGGGGAACCCAAGACTGAACAGACCAGTGAATAATATGAATATAACAGGGTAAAGTTTTTAGGACATCAGAGCCGAAGAAGCTTCTTGGATGAGAAGCAAAATGTCTTTAGAGAAAAACAAGGAAGTCTAGTTGCTTCTTGAAAGCCATCTTTGGGACAACCATGGATGATTGAGAATCTCCAAAGATTTCTTTAGAACATAGAATAATAGAGTGGGAAGGGACCGCAGAGGTCTTCTAGTCCAACCCCTGCTCGAGCAGGAGACCTTATATTATTTGAGACAAATGGTTGCCCGGCCTTTTTTTTTTAAGCCTCCAGGGATGAAACTTCCACAATTTCTGGTAGCAAGCTCTTCAATCAGAATAAAGCTGGAAGGGACCTCAGAGGTCTTCTAGCCCAATCCCCTGCTCAAGCAGGAGACCCTACAAAATGTCAGACAAGTGGCTGTCCAGTCTCTTCTTAAAAGTCTCCAGCGATGGGACCCCCCTCTTGTACTTTAACTCCCCTTTTATTAAACTAAATTTAGATAAATTATAACATTCCTTGTTCATTCCTAAGCTAATTGAAATTTCTTAGTCCGATATTTATTTTGAATGTAGTCAATCCATCTTCTCCACTCCAACTTGTATTTCTCATTTGAATGGTCCTTCAAATATGCTGAGATTTTGGCCATCTCTGCTAAGTTTACTACTTTTAACGTCCATTCTTGAATGGTAGGCAATTCTTCCTTCTTCCAGTACTGCGCCACCAACAATCTTGCTGCCATTATTAAGTTCAGAATCAAATTAGTCTCTATAACTGTACAGTCTGTAATTATACCTAGCAAGAACAACCGAGGAGTGAACTTTATCCTCTTTTTAAAGAATGTTTTGAATAATCCACCATATTTTTATCCAAAATGCTTTGACTTTTTTACAAGTCCACCATACATGATAATACGTAGCGTATAAACCTCTTGTTGATAGGAAGCAATTTCTACTGTTCCACTGCAGACCATCAAAATCTTACCATGTGCTCAGGGCTGGTACTTACTTATCTCCCCTACGGGTTTACAAATGTGAGCACATGTGCATGCATGCGCTCACTTTGGTCACATGGACCACCGCCGCACAGGTGCTAAGCCTTGTGTGAATGTGCTTTCCGCTTAAATTAGGGCCTAAATGGGATGCCATAGAGATGGGGCGGGGCAGTGGGAGGGGGCCACCTGTGATTTCCGCTACTGGTTTGATCAAACCAGTCCAAACCCGTAGAAGACCACCTCTGCGTGTGGTAAAATGAACATCTGTAAGTAGAGGAACTACGTAGGGTATATAAGCACTATAGGCGCTGAACATATCGAGGATATCAAGGCAAATTTGTTGGTATGTGACGCTAAATAAACTTATTTCATCATGGTGTTAAACACCCAATGCATTAGAGGATGTAAAAACTTTGCACTAGAGCAGATTGTCATAGTTTGCAAAAAAATAATAATAATCACATGACCCCGGGATTCTGCGAGGGATGCCTTAATTAAATCATGAGCCTCGAGCCAAGCTTCAAAAGAAATCCAGTCATTTATAAGGAGCTTCATGTCGGCACGTTCCCAAATGATACCAGTTCTGATCCCACGTAATTTACGGCCCAATTATGACCCTGTTTCCCCTCCCCCCTCCCTCCCCAAGGGTGTGTCATCAATCACATTCACCAGGGGGGCAATTCTGCAGGTTGTACAGATCACTCCTCTCCGGCTGCTATTAGTAACCCTGGGATACAGCCTTGAGAGATAAAAGTCTGGAAGGTGCCTCTGTCTTTTGCTGCCGTGCCGTTTCATCGGTTTCCCATCCCTCCTTTCCTATGGCAACTCGAGAGCAGGCCAGGGATGCTTTGCGAGCTGGCGATAAGTACATGCCAGTTGCTAAGCATTCCAAATTTTGATCCCGTGACCTTGGGGATGCTGCAGCGGGTGTGAAAAACACTCACAAGTCCCTTTTTTTTCAATGCCGTTGTAACTTCAAACAGTCACTAAATGAATGTTTCTAAATTGGGGGCTACCTGTATACTTTAATTGTGAGCTACATAGCTCGTATGAATTTTATAAATGGGTATTTTGTGAATGGTCCTCTCTAGCTCCTCACCTAAGAGCTGCTAATTCAGAAAATACTCTTCTTTACTATTTCTTCCCTTTCGCAAAGTATTACTTACTAATCGTCCATTTTTAATCAAGCCAAGATTTCACCCATAGCCCAATAAACTGCATTTCTCTTTAACAAACCAAACAACTGAATTTGCAGAGAAATTATAATTAAGCAATTATAAAATCCCTTCAGCAATCAGCAGCATGAGCAGTATGAATGCAGGCAGTCCTCAACTTATGACCACAATTTCAAGGCCAGAATTGATGTCGCTGAATGAGACCTTTGCGAAGTGAGTTTGCCCCCGGTTTTTTAATGACTTTCCTCCCTGCTTCTTGTTAAGCGAATCCCTGCCGTTCTTAAATCAGCCAAGCGGCTCTTAAGGGAGACATTTGTTGGGTGAGTTTGCCCCAGCTGGATGACCTTTCCTGCCCACTTGTTGCTAAGTGAATCACTGCTAATTGATTAGTTAGTCACCCGGTTGTTAAGTGAATCCAGCTTCCGCACTGAGTTGCTTGTCAGAAGGTCGCAAAAGGGAGGATTGCAACCGGGGATTGATATGAACTGGCGGTCCAGCATCCGAATCTAAATCATGTGACCATGGAGGAGGATGCAACGGTCATAAGTGTGAAAAATTGTCATTAACCACCTTTTTTTTTTAAGGGCTGTCGTCACTTCGAATGAACTGTTGTAATTAATACTCCCTGTTGGTAATTGAACTGTTGTAATTTAATACTCCCTGTATTAAATTTTAGGTGCTTACAGTTGGACGAGGGAGGCGTGGATAATTCCTAGCTCAGAATGTCATCCAGCTTTTATGACCAAAAAAAAAAAAATATCATTCCCTTCTTCGTCTTCCTTTTTTAAAAAAAACCCTCAAATGGCAGGCATCTCCCCAACAGCTATTCAAGCTGTCGAAATTATAATGGCCGTGAGTAACATCCTGACTTCACGCTGTCAATCAGATGGAGAGCTTGACAAGTGACATCTAAACATCTTCTCATTTCAAGGCTGGGGTATTGGCCACTTAATTGAGGCAAAGGACGACAGCTGGGCAGAGGGAAAAAAGGCACTCGAGAGGCAAGACTCTTCACACAGCCGCAACGACAGGGCGAATGCGAGAAAATCGCCGATGTGACGTATATTTAAATGCAGCGTTAAAACCCTCGAGGCTAACGTTCTTACTGATGGCTTCAATATGACCCTCTTCTGTTTTTAAACGATTGCATGTCAAAGCTACAATTTTTAAAAAATAAATAAATAGAAGCAGCTTGTCCACACTGGCCAATTGGAGAAATTGTGTATTTGTGTTGTGGTGTGTTCAGCTGCCGACCCCTCCAGCAGCCAAATCAGAAGAGGAGGAGGAGGAGGAGGAGTCAGCATCAACGCAACCTGGGGGCTACGAGAGGGAAGAGGGAATGGAGTTGTAAGAGAGAGAGAGAGAGAGAAGAGGTGGGGCCTGGGTGTCTGTCAGCCCTCAGATGGAGAGTCAACAGCCCCCAGGCCTGGAGGTGGCTGATGAGGAAGAGGAGGAACGGCTGGGTCCAGTGCCTGATGCATGGATGCACAGAAGGCAGAGGAGAGGAGAGCAGTGGAAATCTATAGGCCGGTCCTTGGGACGGAAGAGCCACCGCTGCTAGTGAAGCCCCACCTTTAGCTCTGGGGATAAAAGGCAGGGGGTGTGGCTGATGAGGAAGAGGAGGAACGGCTGGGTCCAGTGCCTGATGCACAGATGCACAGAAGGCAGAGGAGAGGAGAGCAGTGGAAATCTATGGGCCGGTCCTTGGGACGGAAGAGCCACTGCTGCTAGGGAAGCCCCACCTTTAGCTCTGGGGATAAAAGGCAGGTGGTGGAGATGAACAGATGTGGCAGACAACTGTTCATCTCCCTGCCAGATGGATTTTGTTAGCCTGCAAGAGAAACTTTTTGCTGTGGCTGCTGGCACTCCTAATAAAGGAATTGTTGAGTTAACTTCAGAGGGATTGTGATGCTTGGGGAGCCTGGTCAGGACAGGAGGCTAGTTTTAAAGGAAAGACATAACCGCGAGGGGTCTCTTTATAGGAATGCAAAGTGGTTCTTCTGAGCTGAAGATCATTTCCCCCCCCACCTGCTCCCTCCCAATGCAAAACCAACCCTGCCCTTTTGTTGCATAGCAATTTTGAAACCCAAAGCTTTGTTACAGTTGCTGTTGTTACTTGCAAAGTCATGTCCCACCCATTGCGACTTCATGCACCATGTTCCTCCAGGGCTTCCTGTCCTCTACCATCTTCTGGAGTCCATTGAAGCTCAGACCGGCTGCTTCGGTGACTCCATCCAGCCACCTCCTTCTCTGCTGTCCCCTTCTTCTTCTTTTGCCCTCCATCGTTCCCAGCATCAGGCTCTTCTCCAGGGAGTCCTTCTTCCTTCTCATCAGGTGGCCAAAGTCTTTGAGTTTCCTCTTCAGGATCTGGCCTTCTAAAGAGCAGACAGGGTTGACCTCCTCTAGGACTGACCGGTTGGATGGCCTTGCAGTCCAAGGGACTCAGGAGATAGATAGGTAGGTAGGTAGGTAGGTAGGTAGGCAGGCAGGCAGGCAGGCAGGCAGGCAGGCAGGCAGGCAGGCAGATAGGCAGATAGGGAGGCAGGCAGGCAGGCAGGCAGGCAGGTAGGTAGGTAGGTAGGTAGGTAGGTAGGTAGGTAGGTAGGTAGGTAGGTAGGTAATAGGTAAAAGTCCCCTTCTTCTTCTTTTGCCCTCCATCGTTCCCAGCATGAGGCTCTTCTCCAGGGAGTCCTTCTTCCTTCTCATGAGGTGGTCAAAGTCTTTGAGTTTCCTTTCCAGGATCTGGCCTTCTAAAGAGCAGTCAGGGTTGATCTCCTCTAGGACTGACTGGTTGGATGGCCTTGCAGTCCAAGGGACTCAATGCAGGAGTCTTCTTCTCCAGCACCAGAGTTCAAAGGCCTCCATTCTTTGGTGCTCCGCCTTCCTTATGGTCCAACCTTCACAGCCATCCATTGCAACTGGGAAAACCACAGCCTTGGCTAGACACACTTTTGTTGGCAGGGTGTTGTCTCTCCCTCCCAAAAACCCTGTTGCATAACCATAAATCAAAGGATAAAAGGCCAAATTGGATGGTTGTGGGGAGAGAGGAAAGTACTTAAATAAACTCATATATACAGCTATTTTTATTCTGGTCTGATTGCCTAGATATACACAACCCCTGATTATTACAGAATAATATGCTAGCCTGTAAATTTCCACAGCCAATGTAGATTGAATTCAAGGTGCATAATGTGTTCCAACAATGAATAAAAACCCAGCTATATATCATTTTGTTCCATATTTGTGACCTCTGTATGGACTTTCACATCTGAAAAGAACAAAAAAAGCATGCAATTATCTGAACATTTTAGTCTCTCTCTTTGTTTTAAATGCAAAGCCTGATCGCATCTCCCTTTTTTCTCCATCTTACCCCAAAGACGGTCAAGGTAAGCATCTCTTTCTCATGCTTGGCCAACCCTCCCCTATGCCTTCGTCAAGGCCATTTCCACGCTCTTCTGGGAATTGAAGTGCTTTTGAAGGGGCCTGTTTTCTCCTGCAATCCCGAAGCTTAAGGCAATTTTGCTACTAATGTACAGTTTCAGGAGAGAGTGATGGCCTTGGATACCAGTGAGTTCTACGAAAAAAATGTTGCAGAGATTTTTTTTTTTTTGAGATTTATTAATATTTGTAGGCCGCCCTTTTCCCTGAGGGGACTCAGGGCGGCTCACATAAAATAGGGGAAGGGGAGATACAGACATTAAGATAAGACATATAATAAATAATAAACAACATACATTCATCATTCGGGGAGGGGAATTATCCTTGTCCCCAGGCCTGACGGGCGAGCCCAGTTCTTCAAGGCTGTGCGGAAGGCCTGGACGGTGGCGAGGGTGCGAATCTCTACGGGGAGCTCGTTCCAAAGGGTCGGGGGCTACTACTGAGAAGGCCCTCCTCCTTGTAGTTGCCAGCCGACACTGGCTGGCCGATGGTATACGGAGGAGGCCTAATCTATGTGATCTTATTGGTCGCAGGGATGTAATTGGCAGAAGGCGTCTCTCAAGTATCCAGATCCACTGCCATGTAGGGCTTTATGGGTGACTAATAGCACCTTGAAGCGCATCCGGAGATCGACAGGTAGCCAGCGCAGCTCGCGGAGGATAGGTGTTATGCGGGTGAACCGAGGTGCACCCACAATCACTCGCGCGGCCGCATTCTGTACTAGCTGAAGTCGCCGGATGCTCTTCAAGGGCAGCCCATGTAGAGCACGTTGCCAGTATTCCAGCCTAGAGGTCACAAGGGCCCGGGTGACTGTTGTGAGAGCCTCCCGATTCAGGTAGGGTCGCAACTGGCGCACCAGGCGAACCTGGGCGAATGCCCCCCTGGTCACAGCCATTAAATGGTGGTCAAAACGATAGCTGTGAGTCCAGGAGGACTCCCAAGTTGCGAACCCTCTCTGAGGGGTGTAGAATTTGACCCCCCAGCCTGAGTGATGGAATATGGTCGAATCTCTGGGAGGGAAACACAACAGCCACTCGGTCTTTTCTGGGTTGAGCACGAGCTTGTTAACCCTCATCCAGTCCATAACAGCTTCGAGGCCGCGGTTCATCACGTCTGCCGCTTCATTGAGTTGGCACGGGGCGGACAGATACAACTGGGTATCGTCCGCATATTGATGGTATCAAATCCCGTGCCTGCGAATGATCTCACCCAGCGGTTTCATGTAGATGTTGAATAGTAGGGGGATAAGACCGAGCCCTGAGGCACCCCATAAGTTAGGGGCCTAGGGGACGATCTCTGCCCCCCCACTAACACCGACTGCGACCTGTCCGAGAGGTAGGAGGAGAACCACCGCAACACGGCGCCTCCCACTCCCACCTCCCGCAGTCGTCGCAGAAGGATACCATGGTCGATGGTATCGAAAGCCGCTGAGAGGTCGAGGAGAACCAGGATGGAGGAATGTCCTCCATCTCTGGCCCTCCAGAGATCATCGGTCAATGCGACCAAAGCGGTTTCTGTGCTGTAACCGGGTCTGAAGCCTGACTGGAAGGGGTCTAGATAGTTTGCTTCCTCCAAGGACCGCTGGAGCTGGAAGGCCACTTCTGTCAGCAACGAAATTCTATTTGTGGCTACTCTGTCTTTACTTCAAGAATCAAATGGAGGGAAGGAAGATGAAGGAAGAGAGGGAGGAAGGGAGTAAGGGAGGGAAGGGAAGGAGGGAAAGGAAGATGAAGGAAGAGAGGAAAAGAGGAAGGAAGAGAGAGAGGAAGGAAGGAGGGAGGAAAGGGAGGGAGGGAAGGAAGATGAAGGAAGGAGGGAAGGAAGATGACGGAAGAGGGGGAGGGGAAGGAAGGAAGAGATGAGGATGGAGGAAGGAGAAGGAAGATGAAGAGAGAGGGAGGGAAGGAAGAGAGGGAAGGGAAGGAAGAGAGGGAGGAAGGAGGGAGGGAAGGGAGGGAAGGAAGATAAAGGAAGAGAGGGAGGGGGAAGGGAGGGATAGGAGGGAAGAAGGGGAGGGAAGGAAGGAAGAGATGGAGGGATAGAGAAAGGAAGGAAGATGAAGGAAGAGAGGGAGGGAGGGAAGGGAGGGAGGGAGGAAGGAAGGAAGGAAGGAAGGAAGGAAGGAAGAAGGAAGGAAGGAAGGAAGGAAGGAAATGATTTTGACCTTGGCTATTTCAACATATATCTTCTTTATATTTGATTTTATGGACCAATCCCATCACTCAAATTGCATTTCCACACTAATAACCTGTAGTGTCTTCAAGGAACACCCAATCACCACTCAAATGATACCAAACCTGTCGGCATTCATGTAATTTCGGCCCAGTGATAGTTGGGTAACTCTAGTTGGATAAAGGCTATAATGCAGAAAGGACCTAAGTTTTATCAACTTGACTACTGTGAAATTAATAACACAATAGAAAACTATGAGTTAAAATAGATCTTAGACAATGCCCTCTTTTTGCACTACTATTTTTCAAAATATTTATCTTTACTAGCTTTTGGAGTATCAAGATGGCAGGCTGAGCTAGAGGGAGGAATCAAATATGTCATCAGTCTCAAATCCCTTCGTGCCCACGAGAGCTCTAAGACCAGCCCTCCTGAAATCCCTTTGATTCTTATCTGCTGCCAACTTGTTTTGCCCATTACAGTAGTAGTTCAGATTCTTAGAGAGCGATTCAGCTTGCAATAAATGAATCTATATTTATTTGAACTGCTGTTCTTTGTGTTTGACAGTCATAATGAGCCATAGTGGACAGCAGTTAGAATGCGTATTGCAGGCTAATTCTGCCCACTGCCAGGAGTTCAATCCTGACCAGTCTTCCTTCCTTCCCCCCTCCCTCTTTTATTCTCTTTCTCATTCTCCTTCCTGGTAGCGCAGTGGCGAGAATGCAGTACTGCAGGCTGGACTCTGCCACTGCCAGGAGTCGATTGTGACCTGAGCTCAAGGTTGACTCAGCCTCCCATCCTTCTGAGGTCGGTAAAATGAAGGCCCCAGATTGTTGGGGGCAATTGTGCTGACTCTGTGAGCCACTTAGGGAGGGCTGTAAGCACTGTGAAGTGGTATATAAGTCTATGTGCTGTTGCTATTGCTACATCCCATTGAAGTTTTTATCTGATTAACTGACAACTCACACCCCCTGTTCTGTGACAATGAGAATCTACACAGATCACAAAAGGCCAGACATTCCCGCCGATCCCAAAAGCCTGAAGACCATTATTGTAAATTTTGCAAAGCTCAGGGGGAAAAAAATGAGGTAAGTAATATTCCAAACATTATTGCCACAAAGGCCACTGCGATCCATTTGTATAGTAGTTTCCTTAGTACATGATGGTTTAGCAATGTGCTATAGTTTACTCAGGTGAATAGAAACCTAAACACAAATCATTGTGGTGGATAGATTTTAATTTTCAAGACCCGAGTAGTTCAGGGTTAACCTGTCGAGTCCTTAATAAGAGCCGAGGTGGCGCAGTGGGTAATAGCAATAGCTGTTAGACTTATATCCTGCTTCATAGGGCTTTCAGCCCTCTTTAAGCGGTTACAGAGTCAGCATATTGCCCCCCAACAACAATCCAGGTTCTCATTAGGGTAAAGTGCAGTACTGCGGGCCACTTCAGCTGACTGCTATCTGCAGTTCGGCAGTTCAAATCTCACCGGCCTCAAGGTTGACTCAGCCTTCCATCCTTCCGAGGTGGGGTTGAAATGAGGACCCAGACTGTGGGGGCGATATGCTGACTCTGTAAAACCGCTTAGAGAGGGCTGAAAGCCCTATGAAGCGGTTATATAAGTCTAACTTCTACTGCTATTGCTATTAATATTCTCTGGATCTTCATTATTTCCATGGAGACACCTGAATTACTAAAATCATTGAGAAACTCCAGTCTCCCATTACTGATATTCCCTGGCCTGGTAACCATGCGCCTGTATGAAAACCACTCCAAATGCAGAGAGCATAGAAAACACACAACCTTTTGATTTTCTTCCTCAAAGATTCGGAATCTCGATCGCTTTCTACGAGGCGAGCATGATTAAAGCCGTGTGGATGTTTATTTCCTTTTCATTTCTTTTCTTCTTAGCATGCTTTTTTTTTTTAAATCTCACAGGCAGTATAATAACTTTCCCTAGGAATTAAAAAAAGGAGTCTTTTTGAACTGGTAGGTTGGCAGAAGCTGAGCTGAGGACAGGAGCTCACCCCTGTGGCATTGGCATTCGGGACTCGAACCTGAGTGTCTTAACCTGCTGAGCCATCATGCCTCCTCTCCCTTAGGAATAAGGATATAAATGATATGATTATTATATTAATATTTTATTCCATTCCGTTCGTCTGTTAGCCTAGCCTATCCCTATCTCTATTCCTTATACTATGCTATGCTGTGCTATTCCTCCTTCTATTCTATTCCTTTTTCTATCTAATTTCTATTCTGTTCTAATTTCTATTCTATTCTATTCTATTTCTATTCTATTCCTTGTTCTGTTCTGTTCTATGCTATGCTATGCTATTGTATTTATTATTAAATATATTATTTAATAATAAATACATTATTATTCCACTGTATCTTCTATGGAATGGTCTAAGGTTTCCTGCTTGAGCAGAGGGTTGGACTAGAAGACCTCCAAGGTGCCTTCCAACTCTATTATTCTACTGTATCTTCTATGGAATGGTCTAAGTGTTTCCTGCTTGACCAGAGGGTTGGACTAGAAGATCTCCAAGGTGCCTTCCAATTCTATTATTCTATCTTCTACATTAATTAGTCCTGCTGCCTAATTGAAAAAAAAACGAAACACCACCCTCTGCTATCCTTGTTTCACCCATATCTGCTTTCAAAACAATAGCGGCCATGAAATGAATGAATCCCCCCCCCCCCCATATCCATTCAGAGTTGAGCCAGGAAAATGTGTATAAAAAGCACTTAGCAATATAATGGACGGAACCTTCGGTTGAAACCGAGCGCGAACGCTGAGTGTCATTACATATCAAAAGGATAACGGAGAAACCCACCCGACACCTCTGGATTTCCTAATTAGCACTTCAGCTCCAGATGTACCATCATTCAGAAGGAAGATGCATAGAGGGTTTCCCCCCCCCAACTCCTCTGCTCCTAAGAACACATTGCATCCTTGAACAAAGCTATCTCAAGAGCGTATAAAAGCGAGGATAGTTAATGGAAATTCAGGGCTGGGGCGGGGGGAGTGGGAGGACAGCATAAAACATCATTTTTCCCCCTTTCATTAATGTCTACTTTAATGGGTCACGTTCTTTGTCGTCCCAAAGATAAGAGACCTGAAAAAAGACTTTTTCCTTCATATTTTATATTAAATGTTTTGCACTCTCTTATCTCTCACACACGTATAATATGTGGTGCATGTCAATACGGAGACAGACAGACAGTAATAGCAATAATACTTAGGCTAGGCTTGAATAGAATAGAATAGAATAGAATAGAAAAAAGAATAAAGAATAGAATAGAATAGAATAGAATGAGGAATAGACTAGAATAGAACAGAACAGAATAAAGAATAGGAGAGAATAAAGAATAGAAGAGAATAAAATAGAATGAAGAATAGAATAGAATAGAAGTAGAATAGAATAGAAAAAGAATAGAATAAAGAATAGAATAGAGTAGAATAGAATAGAATAAAGAATAAAGAATAGAATAGAATAGAATAAAGAAGAGAGAGAAAAAATAGAATGAAGAATAGAATAGAGTATAGATAGAATAGAATAAAGAATAGAATAAAAATAGAATAGAATAGAAAAAAGCATAGAATAAAGCATAGAATAGAGTAGAATAGAATAGAACGAGGAATAGACTAGAATAGAACAGAATAAAGAATAGAATAAAGAAGAGAAGAGAATAAAATAGAATGAAGAATAGAAGATAATAGAATAGAATAGAATAAAGAATAGAATAGAAAAAAGAAAAGAATAAATAGAATAGAATAGAATAAAAAATAGACTAGAATAGAACAGAATAGAATAAAGAATAGAATAGAATAAAGAAGAGAAGAGAATAAAATAGAATAAAGAATAGAAGAGAAGAGAATAAAGAATAGAAGAGAAGAATAAAGAAGAAGAAAAAGAAGAGAAGAGAATAAAATATAATAAAGAATAGAATAGAATAGAATAAAGAATAGAATAGAAAATAGAATTGCAATTGTCATAAGGGCGAGAAAGTTTTTTTTCAGTACCATTGTAACTTTGAGTGGTCATTAAATGAACTGTTGTAAGATTAGGACTATCTGTACACGTTGTGTGATTACCTTGGAATAGAAATGGGATGATTAAACATTCACAACACAGTTTCCACCCCTGAAAAGTCACAAGGGAATTCAATATCCCATCACAATCTTTGCAACCCACCCTAGCACAGAAATTTCTGAAATCCAATTCCTTCAACTTTAACCAGTTGCCTTTCCTTGAATTAATTTAATGACTATGCAGATTTAAGGTATGTTTTTTTAAAAAAAAATCCTACGCAAGTCATTTGGGGCCCAGGGAATGTAGCAAGTTGAGGATGAATTTCATTGCTGGAAAATGATTTATTTTCTCTGTCAAAAAATGCTGGCTTAAATTCATTTCTGATAGATACCTTCCATTTGTCTCCGAAGATTTCCTTTCTATTTGAATCAAAAACAGCCACCGTTAACGTATGAAGCTGCTTAAGCGTAGTTGGAATTTTGGGGGGTGAAAGGTAATATTTGGAAGACAGGAGCATTAAAAAAAACAACCTCTTGACACAGCACTAAATTTTGCACAGTGATCCGAGTATGTTCTCTCCACCAGTGGCTTTTTTCAGTGATGCTGTAACTTTGAAGGGTCACTAAACCACCATCATCTTTTAACAACCCCCATAATCTCTTGTGAGGTGGACAACTGAATGGAGCTAAGTATTTACTGGCCTGATGCCCTTCCTGTCACCAATGCAGAGTCATGTTATATTCTCATGGTGCTCAGAGAGAGAAATATCTGCTCTACCTAGAATCAAACTCACAGCCTCCTGATTGTGAGGGCACCTCTAGGCCACCGCACCATCTTGTGAATGGTCACTTCTGTAAGTTGAGGACCACCTGTATTAGCTAATCTGAAGTTGACTTTGAACATAGCTACCCTGACAAGCCACTGTTTGGTTTCATTTTCATGTTGCCTGTGCTTTAACCTGGTTAAAAGCTACAGTGGGTTCCTGTGTAGTAACGATACTACCAGTTCTTTTCTGAATGAGCCTGGCTACGTTGCGCATATGCTCTAGGCCAGTGGTGGTATTCCAAATCCTTGCCACCGGTGCTATGAGAGAGCACTTCATGCGCTCAAGCAGCATTCAATGACCACCCTTGGTGTCACCGCTGGTGAGCTGAGCTATTTTTTTTTTAGCTCAGCTGCCGTGCGAATCAGCTGAGCTGAAAAAAAGGGGATTATAGGACAGAGAATGACAGGGGCGGGAGGGCGTGGCCAGCCACAGGTGATATTTGCCGGTTCTCCAAACTACTCCAATTTTCCGCTACAGGTTCGCCCGAACTGGTCCAAACAGGCTGAATGAATACCACCTCTGCTCTAAGCCAATGGTTCTGAAACCGAAATTCTGGAGAGAAAGTCAATAATGATAGAAAAAAAAAACTTCGTAAAGTTTCAACAAGTCAGCTCCACCGCATACAGCCACGGCGTAATATTTGACATGGGTCTAGATTTCATTGGCAGATAATTTTGGAAGCCAGATTTTGTTGTCCATGACTGAAGCAGTCAAGGAGTCGATTTACAGCCAGCTCAGTAGGAAAAAGAGCTTCTCTTGGCAAGAGTTACTGAAGCAGGCAAGTTGCCTTCGGGGAAAGGGGGGGGGGAGTGGCCGAACGTTAAACGGTGCAACTGGAATTATGTCACTGTTGCAAGGATATCTATCTGGGCATTAAGTTTCCCCCCAAAAAGCATAGGGAGCCATGCAGGTGAAACTTCCAACATGCTTCCCCCCCCCACGAAAACAGTTCCTCAGTCATCCAGAAAAACAATCGGTAAAGAAATCCTCCCGATAGGGAAGAGTGAAATTTACTATTTGTCATTTGCACAGCTTGACAGCATACTTCAAGTGTTGGCAGCGTTTCCCAGGCATCTCCTGCGCTTGGCTGTGATGCATGCATGATGTTTTGTCACGGCGCTGATGCATTAGCTAGCCGAGATGAAATGTCATAAAGCATAGAAATCATTGTACACAGAGGGTTGTTTCTTCTTTCCCCCGATCATCAACAACGGTGTTGTGGCCTGTGGGACCCCTCCAGCAGCCAACTCAAGGAGGAGGAGGAGGAGGCGTGGGAATCAGGGTCAATGAGGGGATGGAGCTGGTAGAGAGATGGAGGCGGAGCCTGGGACATCCGTCAGCCTTAGATGGACAGCCAAGAGCCCCAGGTCTGGAGGTGGCTGATGAGGAAGAGGAAGAACAGCTGGGTCCAATGTCTGACATGTGGATGTGCAGAAGGGAGAGGAGAGGAGAGCACTGGAAATCTATGGGCCGGTCCTTGGGAAGGAAGAGCCACCGGCTAGCAAAACTCCACCCTAGCTCTGGGGATAAAAGGCAGGGGTGTGTGGCTGATGAGGAAGAGGAGGAACAGCTGGGTCTAGTTCCTGATGTGCAGATACCCAGAAGGCAGAGGAGAGGAGAGCAGAGGAAATCTATGGGCCGGTCCTGGGATGGAAGAGCCATTGCAAAGCCCCACCCTAGCTCTAGGGATAAAAGACAGGGGGCGGAGAAAATAGATGCGGTAGACAACTATTCATCTCCCGGACGGACAGACTTGTTAGCCTGAGAGAGAAACGTTTTGCCAGGGCTGCTGGAACTCCTAATAAAGGAATCTTTGAGTTCACTTCAGAGGATTTGCAGTGCTTGGGGAGCTGGGTCAGACTCAGAACATACAGGTTCAAAAAAAATAAACAGAAAAAGGGACTCGCGGAATGAAACATTCCACGTTGAGGGCTCTCTTAATGTAGAATAACAAGAATTGGAATGCGCATGAAACAAACTCCTTATCCTGACAAAAAACCCTTTTATTAATTGACTGTGAATTCTGCTCATTCACATCAAGCAAAATCTTTCAAAGGAGGATTTACAGTCACAGACCTTATCAGGCTTGGAGAGCTGCCAGGCCGATCTCTGCAGAACTTGGCCAAGGGGTCTCGGAGAGTCACGAACCAATTAAGTGAACTAATTGTCTCCTGCAAACTCCACTCCCCTTTTGCTCCACTTTGTTTCCTCTGGGAGGGGCGTTCATCGTCCACCTGTGGCCTTACTCCCAAGTCGGCCCTGTTCTTTAGCTGTTCCCTTCGTCTGGCAGTTCTGTGCATGCGCACTGGGAACAGGCTCCAGCTGTTCTTCTGCCTCACTGATGTCTGACTCCAAAGGCAGAGATAAACTGTCAGACGGCCCTGGCCCCCTCTCTGCCTCCGACACAGAGCCCTCATCAGAGCCTTCCCCAGACTCCAGGATGGCCCACCTTTCTCCCCAATCTCCTCACTGTCCAAATCTGCTTCCAGCTCTGATGGCCACTGGTGGAGAGAACATACTCGGATCACTGTGCAAAATTTAGTGCTGTGTCAAGAGGTTGTTTTTTTTAATGCTCCTGTCTTCCAAATATTACCTTTCACCCCCCAAAATTCCAACTACGCTTAAGCAGCTTCATACGTTAACGGTGGCTGTTTTGTTGATTCAAATAGAAAGGAAATCTTCGGAGACAAATGGAAGGTATCTATCAGAAATGAATTTAAGCCAGCCTTGCCTCAGTTCTTAAGTGAATCACTGCAATTGATAAGTTAGTAACCTAGTAAGTGAATCTTGCTTCCCCATTAACTTTGTTTGTCAGAAGATCACAAAAGGGGGGGTCACGCGACCCCAGGACACATTCATAAATATGAATCAGTTGTTAAGAGTGTGAATGTTGAACACATGATAATGGGGATGATGCAACGGTTGTGTGAAAAATGATCACAAGTAACTTTTTTCAGTGATGCTGTAACTTTGAAGGGTCACTAAACCAGTGATTCACTTAAGAACTGAGGCAAGAAAGGTCAAAATTCACTTAATGACAGAAATTTGGGGCTAAATTGTGCTCGTAAGTCCGAGGACTACCTTATTAGTTGATGCGCATTGGCTTAAAAAAGTCCCGGGAATCTGATTGAACTCAGATCTGTACATTGGGGAAACAAAACAACCTCTTTACAAACACATGGCACAACATAGGAGATCAAACCCATCACGACAAGATTCAGCCGTCCCATCTGCATTCGAAAGACAAAGGTCACTCTTTCGAAGATGACAAAGGCCACATGGTGGACAGAGGGCTGCTGGTTTGGAAGAGGGGTGAAAGAGACCATCTATGTCCAAGCTGAACAGCCCTCCCCCAACAAGAGAGGGAGGGATACGACATCAACTATCTCCAGTTTACAACCCAATTCCTTCAGCAGTTCCAAGAAGGCTCCACACCCATTTGCACCACTCAGGTGACTCTGAAGACACAGATAAACCTCCAGGTGGCCTCAACAACCTTCTAAAAGGATGCAAATGACCAGCTATCTCCAAGGAGTATAAATCCTTCTATTCTCCCACCATCCAGTCAGAGCTGAAGAAGCTTCTGGGATGAGAAGCAAAATGTCTTCAAAGAGAAAGAAAGAAACCTCCAAGTGGCCTCAATGACTCTCTAAAAGGATGCAAATGACCAGCTGTCTGCAAGGAACATAAATCCTCCCATTCCCCTCCATCCAGCCAGAGCTGAAGAAGCTTCTGGGATGAGAAGCGAAATGTCTTGAAAGACCTCTCCCTCCCTCCCTCCCTCCCTCCCTTCTCTTTCTCTCTCCCTCCCTTCTCTCTCTCCAACTCATCTCAAAGTGTTGTGTGGGAAAATAGGAGAAGGAAAGATATGTTTGCCCACCTTACGTTATTTGTAAAAATAATAAAAGAGGGGTAGAAAATAAAATAACTAAGATTGTTCGCCTAGGCATTGGTCTAACTTGAACTAACGCTAAGCTAGGATGGTATCACGGGAGAAACCATAGAGAGGTGATGGCAAACCTGTGGTACACATGCCACAGATTTGCCGGGACGGCCCACCTCAGCTCGGCCTCCGGAGGGTCGGGAGAGGCTGTTTTTCCCCTCCCCAGGCTTCCGGAGAGCCTACGGTGCCTGCAGAGGGCAAAAAACAGGCCTAAACAGGCCAACCGGAAGTTCGTTCCTGAACTTCCGGTTGCGCCATTGTTCGATGTCTCTTCCTTAGAGATTCAATGAACAGAGGAGACGGTGGTAACTGTAACTATTTATTAGCCCAACTGAAACAAGTAACGGACTCAACGAACTCTCCCGTCTGACAGCTCTTTATAACCGACCTGCCAGATGGACAACCAATAGGAACACGAGGCTCTTCCCTCGAGGCGGCATGGACGCAGTGCCGCGGTAACCAATCAGAGGACACAACACATTGAGCCATTTTTCATCCTCCCAAGGCTCCGGAGGCTTTCCTGAAGCCTGGGGTGGGCAAAAAACTTCCCCCCACCCATGCAGCTGGGCGGGAGATTGTTATGCATGTAAGGGGGGGTGTGCATGCATGCACTGGGGGAATCGTGCATGTATATGCAGATTGGTAGGCACAATTGGCACACCTTGGAAAAAGGTTAGCCGTCACTTCCATAGAAGTTCAATTTCTTTGGCTCACCGCTTCCTAGGGAGATTTGCCGTTGCCTGCCAATTCCACAGGAGTTCTGGATTCCAGATTCTGCAAATGTGCCCATTTAAAACATCTTAATACAAAACATTTTGCCCTCTATTGCACCGTTTCCCCCAGCTGAAGGTTAGAGGCACAGAGAGCTTTAGCAGTATGTAGATGAGTTTGTTAGACGTGGACAATATTTCGCCGGCGTGGTACTAAATAACATTTGAATGGGACCATTTATAGCGAGCTCCCATTCACAAAAGGCCTTAAGATGGCAATGTTACCTTAAAATACTTTGCAAGCGCCTTCTATTTTCCCGCGGAAGGGAAAGATTTGGGGAGGAGGGGTTGATTGTTGAATATTATATTGTGGCGATCATTTCCCCGCAGATGACACAACTTCGTGGATACTGAATAGTATAGTTGCTATGTAAACAGCGATTGCTTATGTATGGGTTTAAGTACAGCTGGCAAGAGCAGTGAAAACATGGCCATCTGGAATTGGCAGAAGCAATGGGGAGGTTGGTGAGATCAGAAAACGGTTTCTAAATATAAAGAAGAGAGCTTGGAAGCCGTTTACTGTATCTCTGAGAAATACACTGGGCTATGGGTTTTTTAAAAAAAATACATTTTAAAAAAATAAATAATTTTTTTTATTTATTTTATTTTATCAATTTCATATACATTCAATTATATGATCTCATAACTGTTATTAATAATAGTATTTATAACAATTTTCCCTACTGTTGACAAAAGATTGCTTTTTTATCATCCCATAGATCCTCTTATCTTACAACGGTCCTACTTCTTCCTCCCTCCCTCTTTCCTTCCTCGTTTCTCTTCCTATTCCCCTCCTTCCCTCCCTCCTTCCCCTTCCCTCCTTCTCTCCTTCTCCTCCTTCCTTCCTCCTTTTCTTTCTCTTCTTCCTCTTTTCCTTCCTTTCCCCTTCCTCTTCCCCCCCTTCCTTCTCTCCTACATTCCCTCCTTCCTTCCCTCCTTCTTCTCTCCTTCCTTCTCTTCCTTCCCTCCTTTCTTCTCCTTCTCTCCTTCTTCCCTCCTTCCTTCCTCCTTCTTCCCTCCTCCCTCTTACTACCCCCCTTTTCTCTTTCTTCTCTCCTTCTTCCTTCTCCTCTCCTCCCTTCTCTCTTCCTTCCTCCCCTTTAACCTTCCCTCTTCTTCCTTCCCCCCTCTTTC
>NC_045547.1:82557869-82618699 GCF_009769535.1 Thamnophis elegans
GAATCATGGGTGGGGGGAGTGCAGGGGCTTCATGCGTGCATGCACCGGGGGGCGGGGCACAGGTGTGTGTGTGTGTGTTGCACGTGCATTACATTATGGGTGTGGCTATGCACGTGCATACTGTCGCACACATGTGCTCGCTTGTGGCAACTGACGACAAAAAGATTAGCTATCGCTGGCGAAGACTCTCGTACTTGAGCCACTAGAGGACCTCTGCGGTCACTTCTGTTATTCCCTGCTCTATGGATTTCAATGCAGGAGGAGAAACATTGGAAGGAAGGACAGAAGTCAACGTGGTTGGATAGTGTAGTAATGTTCCTTATTTAGAAAGCCGGTGGAAGATTTTTGAGGAACTTCGGAGAGATATCGTATTTTTTGGAGTATAAGATGCACCTTCCCCCCCCCCAAAAGAGGGTAAAAATTTGGGTGTGTCTTATACACTGAATGTAGCCCCATCCACCACCACCCCACCCTTTGGCCTCTGCCTCACAGCAATTTGCCTCCTTGCAGCAAAGGGGGAAAATGGGGCTTGCGGAGGCTGCAATAGGCTATGGCAATCCCTGCAGACTGAAACAGCTGATGATCGGGAGGCCCCTGCAGAAACTGAAAGTGAAACTGGCTGTTTGATGCAGGAGGCAAATTGCTGGAGGAAGAGGCAGAATTTTTTTTTCTTGGGCTAATCAGGCTGTTTGCTGCAAGGAGGTAAGTCAATAACTATAAATGCCTACAGAATGTTCGAATGATTAGACTTATTTTTTAAAGACTGCTTTATTATTGTTCTAGACAGCTGAACAAAGTGAAGAAGCTTTTTAAAATAAATGCTCGATCCGAAGAGGCCCAGTGCTATTGCATCTTCTTTTAAATAGCGGAGAATAACGTATACTTCCAGAAAGCCACATCAATTTTAACAGCGTCCGTTCCACTATATTCTGAACGGTAATACCACAAACAGCGTATATTGTCTGTACTGCTTGCTGTTTGTTGCAAGGAGGCAAATTTCTGGGAGGCAGATATTTTCCCCTGGTTTTCCTCCCCAAAAGCTAGGTGCGTCTTATACTTCAGAGCGTCTTATACTCCGAAAAATACGGTAGTTATGTTAAACCTGGAAGAACCACTGAGTTTTTCTAAGAAGCATCTTCTGACCACCCAACTTATACTTGAGAGACTGCCTGCTGCCAATTACCTCCCACAGACCCATTAGATCTCACAGGGTCGGCCTCCTCCGGGTGCCATCTACCAGCCAATGCCATCTGGCTATTACCCGGGGGAGGGCCTTCTCTGTGGCAGCTCCGGCCCTCTGGAATGAGCTCCCCGCAGGGATTCGGACCCTCACCTCTCTCCAGGCCTTCCAAAAAGCCGTCAAAACCTGGCTTTGCCGGCAGGCCTGGGGGTGATGAGTTCCCTCCCCTCTCGACTTGTATGATTGTGTGACTTTTGCTTATTTTAATTATTTGTATTTCGTTTTATGTTCCCCTTTTTCGCCTTTTGAATTGTTCGCCGCTCTGAGTCCTCCCGGAGAAGGGCGGCATATAAATAATAAAATTCAATTCAATTCAATTCAAGTTTATTAGCAAACTCTGTTGAAAGCTGGCTAATCAAAACCTCACCCTAGACCGAAAGGTCTGTTCAGAATGCCCAAATCGCCCGAGGTGGTTACGAGAAACTCAACACACACCTTGTTAATGCAACACGAACAACATTTGCCACTCAATAAGGTAGAACTGATATTTGCCGTGAATTTCTGATTATTCCACGCCGAAAGAAAAAAAAAAAAAAGCTTTCCTTCTCCAGCCTTTTGCAACCCTCGTAGCTTTCATCCCCTCGCTTCCCGCCGCGGCGATAAATGGGGGTCAAATGGAAGAGAGAGCAGGAAGAAGAGCAAAATAACGAGGAAAAAATAAAGGGACTCAGCAGGCAGAGCTGGGGAAGGAACGAAGAGAAAACACAGTGAGTTTTCAACGTCTAATGGGTTCCGTTTGATGCAAGATAAAAAGCCCTTCTGTAAAAGGTTGAGCGTTACTGAATCAATAGCAAGAGGGAGAGGAGGAAAATCCAATCCCCAGAAAGGTTGCAAACAAGGGTTCAGCTCACCGCAGGGCGTCGTAGACTTTGGCCTCGAAAAGCAAACGGAGAATAGCAATAGCAATAGCAGTTAGGCTTATATACCGCTTCATAGGGCTTTCAGCCCTCTCTAAGCGGTTTACAAAGTCAGCATATCGCCCCCAACAACAATCCGGGTCCTCATTTCACCCACCTCGGAAGGATGGAAGGCTGAGTCAACCCTGAGCCGGTGAGATTAGAACCGCTGAACTGCAGATAACAGTCAGCTGAAGTGGCCTGCAGTGCTGCACCCTAACCACTGCGCCACCTCGGCTCTGAAATAAATCCGGAGAAGGTTTTCCAGGACGAGGGGGAATCCTGAGCTGTTGGTGGAATTGGGTTAGTACTCCCAAGCGAGGGGATTGATCCTGAGGAAGGTGGTACCTGTAACGCGAGGTTGAAATTGAGGGTCCTTGGGGTGGGGGGGGGGGTGGGGGGGGTCTCTGAGCTTGGTTGCTTTCCTACAGACGTTTCATGACCCAACTGGGTAACAGCATCAGTGCTAAAAGGGAGGAGCAGGAGGAAGAGGAGGACCGTGGGGTCCTTGGTGCTCTCTGAGCTTGGTGGTTTTCTTGCAGGCATTTCATGGCCGAGGTAGGTGACATCATCAGTGCTAGAAGGGAATGGGGTTTATGGAGAGGAGGAGGAGGGAGGGAGGAGGAGGGAGGGAGGGGGAGGGAGCAAGGAGGAGGAAGAGGAGGAAAATCAAGGAGTATTTGATGCTCTTTGAGCTCCGTTGCTTTCCTGCAGATGTTTCATTACCTAACTAGGTAACATCATCAAATGCTAGAAGGGAGTGGCATTTATGGAGAGGAGGGGAGGAGGAGGGGAGGGAGGGAGGGGGAGGAGGAGGAAGAAGAAGAAGAGGAGGAGAAGAGGAGGACGAGAAGGAGGAGGAAGAAGAAGAAGAAGAAGAGGAGGAGGAGGAGGAGGAGGAAAAGGAGAAGGAGGCGGAGGAGGAAAAGGAAGAGGAAGAGGAAGAGGAGGAAGAAGAGGAGGAGGAGGAGGTGGTGGAGGAGGAGGAGGAGGAGGAGGAAGAAGAAGAAGAGGAGGAGGAGGAGGAAGAGGAAGAGGAAGAGGAGGAAGAGGAGGAGGAGGAGGAGGAAGAGGAGGAGGAGGAAAAGGAGAAGGAGGAGGAGGAGGAAGAGGAAGGAGGAAGAAGAGAAGGAGGAGGAGGAAGAAGAAGAGGAGGAGGAGGAGGTGGAGGAGGAGGAGGAGAAGGAGAAGAAGAGGCAGAGGAGGAGGAGGAGGAGGAGGAGGAAGAAGAAGAGGAGGAGGAGGAGGAGGTGGAGGAGGAGGAGGAGAAGGAGAAGAAGAGGCAGAGGAGGAGGAGGAGGAGGAGGAGGAAGAAGAGGAGGAGGAGGAGGAAGAAGAGAAGGAGGAGGAGGAAGAAGAAGAGGAGGAGGAGGAGGTGGAGGAGGAGGAGGAGAAGGAGAAGAAGAGGCAGAGGAGGAGGAGGAGGAGGAGGAAGAAGAAGAGGAGGAGGAGGAGGAAGAAGAGAAGGAGGAGGAGGAAGAAGAAGAGGAGGAGGAGGTGGAGGAGGAGGAGGAGAAGGAGAAGAAGAGGCAGAGGAGGAGGAGGAGGAGGAAGAAGAAGAGGAGGAGGAGGAGGAAGAAGAGGAAGAGGAAGAGGAGGAAAAGGAGGAGAAGGAAGAAGAAGAAGAGGAGGAGGAGGAGGAAGAAGAGGAAGAGGAAGAGGAGGAAAAGGAGGAGAAGGAAGAAGAAGAAGAGGAGGAGGAGGAAGAGGAGAAGGAGGAGGAGGAGGAATAAGAAGAGGAGGAGGAGGAGGAGGAGGAAAACCAAGGATATTTAATACTATTTGAGCTTTGTTGCTTTCTTGCAGATGTTTCCTTACCTAAACTAGTTAGCCTCATCAGTGATAGTAGGGCCTCCCTACTAGCCCTGATAGTGTTAACTAGTTGGGTAATGAAACACCTTCAAGAAAAACAATCCAACTCACGGGACCATCGAAGATTCATCCTTCATCCTTAAAGTGTGTTTAATATTAACGCCGTTAATATTGTTCGAAAGTGCTGCGATTGTTTCTCGGATGATGGACAAGCTTGTCCTCTGAACAAGACAAAGTGTGAGCTATTTAACTTTCTCAGCTGTCACTTACGCTAGAATTATGACGAATGGAACTAATGGGGGGCCTTGTTTTCAATGGAAACTGCTTGGATTCGGAGCAATCTTTCCGGACCGGATTGAGTTTGGTCAGCTAAATTGGAGTATTGCCAAGTGGGGAAAGTTGCTCCAAATCTCCCAGGCATTTTTTTTTTTAAAGCAATGGAGCTGAAAAATAATAACTAACTTTGGCAGTTAAATAATAATTTTTTTGCATATCCCTACTGCCCTCTTGTGGCAGAGACAGCAAAGTGCATCCGACAGCCCGCACAGCTTATATTTAAAATGTTCCTTAGCTCTGATTATTCTCCAACGGAAATGGTCCTTGACTTACGACCACAATTGATCCCCAGATTTCTAATCGTGACCCTCAACAGCATCAGAAAAAAAGTGATTTGTGGTGTGGCCCTTTATCACACTTTGCAGCATTCCCCGTTATGGTCAGGTGATTTCAAATTCAGACGCTTGGCAACTGACTCATACTTATGACGGTTGCATTGTCCCTCGGGGGGGGTCACATGATCCCTTTTGCGACCTTCTAACGAGCAAAGTCAATGGGGGATCCAGATTCACTTAACAACCGGGTTACTAACTTTATCAACTGCCATGATTCGCTTAACAACTGACGAAAGAATGGCCGGAAAATGGGACAAAAGTCACTTTAAAAAACCTTTCACTTAAACAACATCAATTTGGGGCTCCATTGCGGTCGTAAGTCGAGGACTACCCATAGTTCTTAACTTACGACCGTTTATAGAGGGAGCATTCAAAGTCACAAGTGATTATCTGACCCTTTTTACACACTTAAAATCGTCGCAGCATTCCCCATGGTCACGTCACTCAACAAATGCCCCACTTAGCGACGGAGGTTTTTGGCTCCATTGTGGTGGTAAGCCAAGGACCACCTGTGACTGGGTTATCCAAACATTTCAGGGAATATTCAGGAATTCCTTGCTAAGATTGAAACCCATTCTTTTCGACAGAATTTGTTTACAAATGAATACATACAATTTGTGTGATCCCCAGTGGGGATCCTCCATTTCAACACAACTTACTTTAAGTGTGGACAGAACCAGAAAATAACATTTAACACAGCGCAATCCTTAAACAAAACAGTTCGGTTGAGATCTGCATAAGTGGGACTGATTGGGGTAGATTGTAGGGGGGGCTGCACCGAAATATAATTTTATGTCGTTTTATTCTATTTTACACACCATATTTTTCGGAGTATAAGACACACCTTTCCCCCCACTATAAGAGAGGGTGAAAATTTGGGTGCGTCTTATACATTGAATGTAGCCCCGCCCACCCAACAGCCCCCACCCTTTGGCCTCTGCCTCCCATCAATTTACCTCCTTGCAGCAAACGGGGAAAATGGAGCTTGCAGAGGCTGCAATAGGCTATGGCAATCTCTGCAGCCTGAAACAGCTGATGATCGGGAGCCGCCTGCTGAAACTGAAAGTGAAACTGGCTGTTTAATGCAGGAGGCAAATTGCTGGGAGGCAGAGTCATATTTTTTTTCTTGTGCTAATCAGGCTGTTTGCTGCAAGGAGGTAAATCAATAACCATAAATCCCTATAGAATGTTCAAATGATTAGACTTATTTTTTAAAGACTGCTTTATTATTGTTCTAGACAGCTGAACAAAATGAAGAAGCTTTTTAAAATAAATGCTCGATCTGAAGAGGCCCAGTGCCATTGCATCTTCTTTTAAATAGCAGAGAATAACGTATACTTCCAGAAAGCCACATCAATTTTAACAGCATCTGTACAAGGATAGTCTGAAATATAACACTACAAGCAGTGTATATCATCTGGACTGTTTGCTGTTTGTTGCAAGGAGGCAAATTGCTGGCAGATTTTTCCCCCTTGTTTTCCTCCCCAAAAGCTAGGTGCGTCTTATACTTCAGAGCGTCTTATACTCCGAAAAATACGGTATTTATGTATTAAATTATATTGTATCTTATGCTACAGCTATTGTATTTTACCTTACTCTTATTTTAAATTGTTTGCATAGGATCTTGTTGTGACTCGGCTGGAACCTTTGAAGCTGTTATCAGACTCTGACAGTGAGGGGCTTTATGAGTCACGCTTGGAAGAGGAGGAGGGCTCTGGACAGGGGTCTGACTCCGAGCAGGGCTCAGAGAGACTAGTTTGGTCCCCAGGTAATGACTGAGCCTTGGATCAGTGGGGAGGACACAAGAGAGACTGAGCCTTGGATCAGTGGGGAGGACACAAGAGAGACTGAGCCTTGGATCAGTGGGGAGGACACAAGAGAGACTGAGCCTTGGAGCAGTGGGGAGGACACAAGAGAGACTGAGCCTTGGAGCAGTGGGGAGGAGACAAGAGAGGCTGAGCAATAACCCTCCTGTGAGTGATTTCGGGATGCACATAGGAGAAGAGCTGACCGACGTAAGGCGCAATTGAGGACTCATAGGAGGTGATTACACACAGCTGTTGCTCGTTAGAGTCCTCTCCTACGGATAAAAGGACTGATGGTGCCACGCCCTGGTTGCAGAAGTCAACGTCGTTCGTTTATGGAGAATTCAGTTCCGTTCCTGTTTGAGTTTGTGAGACACTTGGATAAGTGATTTTGCTTCTTGAAAACTTGGTGCTGTAAGAGTTTTGTTTCTGCGTTCTGCTGCGTAACTCTTGTTTGCAAGAGACTTTATCTATGTTTATTTTGGGCTCACAGCCAGCGTGAGCCGGGGCTGATAAAGGCTTTCTTTTTGGCAAGCTTTGTGTGACTTTAGTTTTGGAACAGGCTAAGTGGGGGCCAGAACAGGATCTTATTGGCAATATGCGTTTGAACCTTGTGCTTTGATATGGCCCATAGCCAGGATGGCGAACCTATGGCTGCGTGCCCAAAGTGGCAAGCAGACCCATGTCACCAGTCACATGCAGCATTGCCCGTTCCTCTCCTCGGTTTATGGCATGCAGGCGGCAATCAGCTGCCCTTCGTGTGTGTGGCAGTGCCAGAAAGCGGAAGAGCTGGTTTTCCGTTTTCTGGCGTGAGAATGCATGCTGGCCAGCTGATTAGCACTTCCAGAAACTGGAAGACTTGCGTGCCGGAAACCAGAAGTGCATTTTCTGGCCCGCACATGCCCCCTGGGCAGCTTCTCTTCCTAGTCGCGGCCCAGATAAGCATGAAGTATGTGCTGTGCTTTCTATTCGGCACTCGGTGCTGAAAAGGCGTGACCCGTCAAAACCGCGTTCCACAAAAGCGCGGTCGACGAAATCGCGTATGTGACGTCATCACAACGCGACGAAAAAGATCGAAAAATTGAAATAAAAATTAAATTACAGCAAGCCGATTCACATAAAGGTAAGGGTTAGGTTAAGGGTTAGGGTTAGGGTTAGGTTAAGGGTTAGGGTTAGGTTTAGAGCGTTAGCGTTACGTTTAGGGTTAGGTTAAGGGTTAGCGTTAGGTTTTTCGTTAGGTTAAGGGTTAGGTTTAGGGTTAGGTTTAGGGTTAGGTTAAGGGTTAGGTTTAGGGTTAGGTTTAGGGTTAGGTTTAGGGTTAGGTTTAGGGTTAAGTTAAGGGTTAGGTTAAGGGTTAGGTTTAGGGTTAGGTTTAGGGTTAGGGTTAGGGTTAGGTTTGGGGGGGTTAGGGTAAGGTTTTCGCTTTATTTTTACATTTTTCGATCTTTTTCGTCGCGCTGTGATGACGTCACATATGCGCTTTCGTCGACCGCGATTTTGTCGTCCGCGGTTTTGTGGTGGAACCCTGAAAAGGTTCTCCATCACTGCCCTGCAGGCTAATCAATAAAGCTATCATCATCATCACCACGTTTTAATCCTCAGTTCGTAAAATTCACTGGTCTTTTCTTTTTTTTCCCTCCCCCTGGTTGATTTTGGTTGCGCACGAGTGTGTGTGTGTTATTCGCAAACCCAGGGAGGTGAGGGCAAAGATTGTCAAGCGTCTGACAATTTCCCAGGGCTTTAAGATTTAATATTTGATCCATAGGCTAGCGGAAAGGGGGACCTGCTGAGATAAGATTCATTTCCTTCGCCGTTGTGTGACACACAGACGCACACAAACAGATGTTCTCCGTCACCCCTCTGACCTCCTTTGGAGATAAACAGCCTTTCTGATACGCTTATTGATCAGAGGAAGCCAGAGTTTCCCAGGAAATAAGCAACAGGTGAGGTGCAAGAGCAACAGTTAAGGGCGTGGAGACAAAAACATATGAAGAACGGTTGCAGGAACTCGATGTGGCCAGTCTAGAGAAAAGAAGGACTAAGGGGGGACAAGATAGCAGCCTTCCAATATTTGAGGGGCTATCACTATCTAATAAAATGAAATTCAATGGTGAAAAGAGTCAGGTTCTACATTTAGGCAAGAAAAACGAAATGCACAGGTACAGTATAGGTGGTGCCTTGCTCAATAGTAGTAACTGTGAGAGGGATCTTGGAGTCCTAGTGGAGAACCATTTAAATAGGAGCCAGCCGTATGCAGCAGCTGCCAAAAAAGCCAACACAGTTCTAGGCTGCATCAACAGAGGGATAGAATCAAGGTCACGTCAAGGGTTAATACCACTTTATTATGCCTTGGTAAGGCCACACTTGGAATAGTTGCATTCAGTTTTGGTCGCCACCATGTAGAAAAGATGTGGAGACTCTGGAAAGAGTGCAATGAAGAGCAACAAAGAGGATTAGGGGACTGGAGGCTAAAACATATGAGGAACGGTTGCAGGAACTGGGATATGTCCAGTTTAATGAAAAGAAGGAGTAGGGGAGACATGATAGCAGTCTTCCAATATCTCAGGGGTTGCCACAAAGAAGAGGGAGTCAAGCTATTCTCCAAAGCACCTGGGGGCAGAACAAGGAGCAATGGGTGGAAACTAATCAAGGAGAGAAGCAACTTAGAACTAGAGGAGAAATTTCCTGACAGTCAGAACAATTCATCAGTGGAACAACTTGCCTCCAGAAGTTGTGAATGCCCCAACACTGGAAGTCTTTAAGAAGATGTTGGAGAGCCATTTGTCTGAAACGGTATAGGGTTTCCTGCCTAGGCAGGGGGTTGGACTAGAAGACCTCCAAAGTCCCTTCCAACTCTTCTATTGTGTTGCATTATTGTAAAAATTATAAAATCAATGCACTTTTCTGAGATCCAAGCAGAGATGGGCTCTAGCAAGAAAAGAATAAGAACCAGCTGCGATTGATTGATAAATAAGTAATTAAAAGTTCTAATTTTCAGTGTAATTACCATAATTAGGAAATTGGGTAAAATATTAGAATAGAATAGAATAGAATAGAATAGAATAACAGAGTTGGAAGGGACCTTAGAGGTTTTCTTGTCCCACTGCTTAGGCATGAAACCCAACACCTCTAGACAAATGGACATCCAACATCTTCTTTAAAACTTCCAGTGTTGGAGCATTCATAACAGTGGTGGGATTCAAATCATTTAACAACCAGTTCTCTGCCCTAATGACCAGATGGGTAGGCGGGGCTCGGTGGCCATGTGACTGGGTGGGCGTGGCCAACTCAAGGTCACTCAGGTCGATGGGCGCTTCGCCTTAGCTGTGACAATGTCATAAGGGTTAACCGGAGAGGCAGTTTCTGTAAGCAGGGCAAAAAAGATGAGGCTAGAAACAACACCAGAATGTTTCCTTCCTGCCTTCCTTACAGGATTAGCCCTGTAAAGTGGGGGGGAAACACAAAAGGAGATTTCTTCCAACCTGGGGAAAGTTACCAGAACAATAAAATTAAAAGGGAGAAAAAAAAGAGTGGGAAGAAAAAAATATAGGAATTGGAAAAAGAAGAAAAAGAAGAAGCTAGATGATTGCAATAGTTAGCAATAGTTAGACTTATATACCGCTTCATAGGGCTTTCAGCCCTCTCTAAGCGGTTTACAGAGTCAGCATATCGCCCCCAACAACAATCTGGGTCCTCATTTTACCCACCTCGGAAGGATGGAAGGCTGAGTCAACCCTGAGCCGGTGAGATTTGAACAGCCGAACTGCAGAACTGCAGTCAGCTGAAGTAGCCTGCAGTGCTGCATTTAACCACTACGCCACCTTGGATGGAAAGAAGAGAATTTAAAAGAAGTGGAATCTTTGAGAGAAGAAGAGAAAATGGTTAGAAAAGGAGGAAGGGAAAGAAAAGGATTTACTAGTAGAAAAAAAACTGAAATGTGTTAATATTGTTAATGGTACGTAGCTAATCATGATGTGAGCGAACTATATTAACATTATTAATTGTGGATAACTAACTAAGTGAAACGCTTATTATATAAAATTGATTTTGAGGATGTATGCTAACGATAGTGAAATAGAATAACAGATGGAAATGAAATGATCCATTGGGTTAACTTTGGGGGCAATGATGATAACTGTTTATGTATTAAGAAGAAATTAAATTTAAGACGGAGGATATGGAAATGAAATAATATGGCTGAAATTAGACATGGAAATGTGATGTAAAATGAACTATGTACATGAGAAGATGTTAAAGAACTATGTACATGAGAAGATTGTTTATAAAAGAATTTTAAATCTGCAACAACAACACACGAAAAAACTTTGTTAAAAAAAAAAAGGAAGATCTCTTCTAACAATCGATTCTCCAAACAGCTTAGAAAGTTAACAATCGGTTCTCCCGAATAGGTGCGAACTGGTTGAATCCCACCACTGGTTACCACAAAGAAGTGGGAGGTCAAGCTATTCTCCAAAGCACCTGAAGGCAGGATGAGAAGCAACACATGGAAACCTGTTCTGACCCCCCTCATTCCACACAAAAGCACTCCAAGCCAAAGATACTTTACGGAATTTATTAAGAGACAGACAGGTCCTTGGCAGCAAACCCGCACAGATAAGCCTTGGCAGCAATCCAGCCTGTCAAACTCACAATACTTTTCTCCAACATTAGTTCCTGCGTTGACTTCTGCAAAAGGGGCATGTGCACAAGCAGTCCTTTTATAGTCTGGAGAGGAGCCTAATTACCACCAGCTGAGTGCAATTACCTCCTGTAACCGTAATTGTTCCTTATGCCTATTAGCTCTCCGGTGCCGGGCATCTAGGAACAATTCCCTTGTCTCCTCCCCACTGGTCCAAGGCTCAGGCGCCTCCTGGTGGCCAACCAGCCTCTCTGCGCCCTGCTCGGAGTCGGAACCCTGTCCAGGGTCCTCCACATCCTCCAGAGCCGACTCATAGGGCCCCTCGCTGTCAGAGTCTGGTGGCAGCTCCAACGGCTCCTGCTGGGCCACAACAGAAACCCATTAAGGAGAGAAGCAATCTGGAATTAAGGAGAAACTTCCCAACAGGGAGGACAATTAACCAGAGAAACAACTTGCCACCAGAAGTTGTAGGTGCTTCATCACTGGAAGTTTTTAAGAAGAGACTGAATGGTTACCTATCTGAAATGGGGTAGGGTCTCCCACTTGGGCGGGGGCTTGGACTACAACAGGGGTCACCAACCCCTGGTAGGTGGACTGACACAGGGCCACAGCATGCCAAAACCCGGTCTGTGCAAACAAGCAAAGCCCCATCCATGGGATGCAGGCGGTATGCGGAACCACATCCCCTCCGGTGCATGGAAAGATCTCCACAGAACCGGTCCTTGGTGCCCAAACAGTTTGGAGGCTGCCAGATTGAAGACCTCTGTTGTGTCCTGTCCAACCACTGGCTTTTCCAGCAATCAAAGTAGAGGAGGAGGAGGAGGAGGAGGAGGAGGTGGTGGTGGTAGTGGTGCTGGTGGAGGTGGTGGTGGTGGTGTGGGAGTCAGGGTCAGCATCAAGGCAACCTGAGACCTCCGAGAGGGAAGAGAGAATGGAGCTGGCAGAGAGAGAGAGAGAGAGAGAGAGAGAGGGAGGGAGGGAGGGAGAGAGAGAGAGAGAGAGAGAGAGAAAGAGGAGGGAGGCGGAGCCTGGGCCATCCGTCAGCCCTCAGATGGAGAGTCCACAGCCTCCAGGTCTGGAGGTGGCTGATGAGGAAGAGGAGGAACAGCTGGATCCAGTGACTGATGCGCAGAAGGCAGAGGAAAGGAGAACAGTGGAAATCTATGGGCCGGTCCTTGGGATGGAAGAGCCACCACTGCTAGCAAAGCCCCATCCTAACTCTGGAGATAAACGGAAGGGGGCAGAGATGAATAGCTGTGGTAGAGGAGAGGAGAGCAATGGAAATCTATGGGCTGGTCCTTGGGATGGAAGAGCCACCGCTGCTAGTGAAGCCCCACCCTAACTTTGGGGATAAAAAGCAGGGTTCAGAGATGACTAGCTGTGGCAGAGGAGAGGAGAGCAGTGGAAATCTATGGGCCGGTCCTTGGGACGGAAGAGCCATCACTGCTAGCAAAGCCCCATCCTAACTCTGGAGATAAACGGAAGGGGGCAGAGATGAATAGATGTGGCAGAGGAGAGGAGAACAGTGGAAATCTATGGGCTGGTCCTTGGGATGGAAGAGCCACCGCTGCTAGCAAAGCCCCACCCTAGTTCTGGGGATAAAAGGCAGGGGGCAGAGATGAATAGATGGGGCAAACAACTCTTCCCGCTGGATGGACTTGTTAGCCGGTGGTGAGAGAGACCATTTTTCCCGGGGCTCCCGGCGTTCCTCATAAAGGAATCTTTGGGTTCACTTCAGAGGGTTCGTCATGTTTGGGGAGCTGTGTCCCCACTGGCTGTGGGGACCCACAGGTGCCTAGGCTCAATCCTTTCCTGGTTGCAACATGATCCGTGCAGGTGTTTGAGTTCATTTCAGAGGGTTTGTGGTGTTTGGGGAGCTGGGTCAGAACAACCTCCAGGGCCCCCTGTGCTTTATTCTGATTGAGTGATTGTTTGATTAAAATGAATTTTCCCTCATTGAAACCAGAAGGCTATTTAATTAGATGCATCCAGACAAAGCAGTAGCAAGCAGTGGGGGAAAAAAGGATTTTAGCATCTGCCCCTCACAGATTAATCTCTAGCATCTCTAGCATCTCCTCTTGGTTGACTGGCAGCATCCCTTCCTTAATCCAGGCACAGAGATAAGCCAATTTATTTGATTGTTCAGTGGATAACGCTTTATGAATGTATGATGGTTGCACACGCAGCTCATAAGCCAGCGAGGTCTTGGCTTGGCACTCCTAATTGTGTTTGTATCCGAAAACAAGTTCTCCGCTTTGCTCTCAGCTTAATGACTTTTCCCCACCACCACCACCACCACTCCTCCCAGCATTAAATGCATTTGAATAATCATAAATTGCGCCCAGGGTAATAGGAGGGGAGAGGCGACGAAATTATCCAAATGGAAAATGTCTCAGTGCGAAAGCTATCCGTTATTTGGGTACACGAGGGATGATTAAATCAGAACTGTTGTGAAAATAACCAGATGGCCTCTAGTTGGCAGCAAAGAGTTAGGTTTTTTTTTCTCCCCAATGACTTGGTGTCGCCCTCTAATGGCCCTTGGGAATTTTGCGGGCCCAATGTGTTAGCCTTGTATAAGAGCGATGCAAATATGGGTCTAGAAAGTTCTATTGGCTGTTAAATGAATCTTGCTCTATTTTAACACCTTCCTGGCCATCGTCGTTAAGGGAATCACTGCAGGAACATGGCTGTTAAGTGAATCTGGCTTCCCCTTTGACGTTGCTTGTCAGAATGTCATAAAAGTTGATCATAGGATTCCAGGAACTGGTTCATCCTCCCCCAAGCTAACATCTAGAGAGGTATCTGGGGAAGCATCTGAGGAAATCACCACGGATACCTAGATCAATATTTTTTCTCCAGTTTACAACTAAAGGTAAAAGTAAAGGCTCTCCTCGCATATATGTGCTAGTCGTTCCCGACTCTAGGGGGCGGTGCTCATCTCCGTTTCAAAGCCTAAGAGCCAGCGCTGTCCGAAGACGTCTCCGTGGTCATGTGGCCGGCATGACTCAATGCCAAAGGCGCACGGAACGCTGTTACCTTCCCACCAAAGGTGGTCCCTATTTCTCTACTTGCATTTTTTTTACATGCTTTCAAACTGCTAAGTTGGCAGGAACTGGGACAAGGAACAGGAGCTCACTCCGTTACGCAGCGCTAGGGATTCGAACCGCCAAACTGCTGACCTTTCTGATCGACAAGCTCAACTACTTTGTCACTGAGTGACTGCATTATTACAGGACTAATACAGTATCATGGCCATCCCATAATTCCAGAAAAGAATATTGGTTAGGAAAGGGGAGTGTTTTGGCAGGAGATATATGTTAATAATAACAACAACAACAACAACAACAACAATAATAACCATTTCCATCACAACAAGCAAAGTAGTAAATAATATCTTGCCTACATGGGCCGTTAAGAGTTTCAAATTATCTTTTTCCCATTAAACAAAGAATTAAAAGGAGGCAAATCAAGTTCACGGTGAAACATCACGGAGATATCAACAATTACCTCTCCTGGCTTGTTCCAGCTCGCTCTTCTTTCCTTGGATTCTTTCTCACCTTCCCCCTGAAATAAATCTGTTATTTTTCATGGTTAATGGAGTGGCAAGGTTTCCCGAGACCTCCTTCTTATTGGTTTGACCTCCAATCCTGTCCCTGCATTTTTCTGCCTCGATTAAGAACTGGACGGTGGTGGTGGAAACGCTCCTTCACGCCGAAGGTTTGAGGCACAAACGTTGATTTTTTTTTCAACCTAATATTCGGTTTTGATGAAAAAACGAGACTTCTCATCCTTTCAATTAAAATCTGGTGAGCATCTCACACCTCACTTTGTGGGGGCAAAGTCACATCCTGAAGCACCCCACCACAATTTCAAGGGGAGCTCACAAAAAAAAGGATATTCTTTTGCATTATGCAGCAATCAATCAGTAGGAATAGAATAGAATAGAATAGAACAGGACAGGACAGGACAGGACAGGAGTGGAGTAGAGTAGACTAGAGTAGAGTAGAATAGAGTAGAATAGTAGGAGGGAAGGGAAGGGAGGGGAAGAATGGAAGGGAAGGGACGGGAAGATAAATAGAATAGAATAGAATAGAATAGAGAATGGAATGGAATGGAATAGGATAGAATAGAATAGAATAGAATAGAATAGAATAGAATAGAACAGAACAGGAGTGGAGTGAAGTGAGTGGAGTGGAGTGGAGTGGAGTGGAGTGGAGTGGAGTGGAGTGGAGTGGAGTAGAGTAGAGTAGAGTAGAGTAGAGTAGAGTAGAGTAGAGTAGAGTAGAGTAGAGGAGAGTAGAGTAGAGTAGAGTAATAGAATGGAAGGGAAGGGAACCGAAGAATGGAAGGGAAGAATGGAGGGACGGGAAGAGAAAATGGAATGGAATGAAATAGAATAGAATAGAATAGAAAATGGAATGGAATGGAATAGAATAGAATAGAATAGAACAGGAGTGGAGTGAAGTGAGTGGAGTGGAGTGGAGTGGAGTGGAGTGGAGTGGAGGGGAGGGGAGGGGAGGGGAGTAGAGTAGAGTAATAGAATGGAATGGAAGGGAAGGAAAGAATGGAAGGGAAGAATGGAGGGACGGGAAGAGAAAATGGAATAGAATAGAATAGAATAATAGAGTGGTAAGGGACCTTGGAGGTCTTCTAGTTCAACCCCATTAGTTAACCACCTAACTGTTGATCCAACCTGAAGACTACCTGTATCATCAATCTTCCATTGCTTTTCTCTACATCAGTCCGTGTTAAAATCAGCCTTTTCTAGTTCTCCTTCTAACCCCTGTTAATTCTCCCAGAATTACAGATAGTCCTCGACTTACGACCACATCTGGGCCCCAAATTTCGGTTGCAAATCATTGGAAAAGTATTACGTCTGTTGCAGAGGTGGTATTCTACCAGTTCGGACTGGATTGCCGGAACCAGTCGTTGAAATCACTGTTGGCTCCACCCAGGGGTGGGTTCCAGCTGCTGCTACTTCCAGTTTATTCCAGGGACGCACAGTACGCACCCGTGCACATGCGCACTACTAAAAAAGCAAGCAAGAAAAAAAAAACCAAGAAAACTGGTTTGAGGGGATCGCACGAACCGGACCGAACTGGTAGGAACCATCTCTGACTCTACCCACCGGCATCCGGTTCTATGGCATCCCATTCAGGCCCTTTTTTTTTCCGCGCATGTGCAGAAGGACCTGGTGGCCGACATGAGCACAGCAAACACGAGTGTACTCCCATTGGCAAACTGGTAGGGGAAGGAAGCATATAGCAAACCTGGTCTGTTGGGACTGTCAGTTTTAGTCCAAGATCTTTTGATCCAGAGGGAGCCCTTTGCATTTCTCGGCTACAGATTTGGTCAAGAAAGGAAGGTTTGGGCCCTATTCAAGGAAGAGCCGAGGTGGCGCGGTGGTTAAATGCAGCACTGCAGGCTACTTCAGCTGACTGCAGTTCTGCAGTTCGGCTGTTCAAATCTCACCGGCTCAGGGTTGACTCAGCCTTCCATCCTTCCGAGGTGGGTGAAATGAGGACCCGGATTGTTGTTGGGGGCAATATGCTGACTCTGTAAACCGCTTAGAGAGGGCTGAAAGCCCTATGAAGCGGTATATAAGTCTAACTGCTATTGCTATTGCTATAAAACCCCTCCCTGCATTTTCCGAGAAGGCCACCGTTCTCAAATCAGCTTTGAGTTCATCCTACCCTTTCTCTCTGCAGCGGAACTATCTGGGTCACGCCAGAGGTAATTAAATTTCACATTTCACACCCTCCGTAGGTTTCTAATGGCCTTAATTTCGAGCAGATCAATAGCAAGAGGGGAAACTTGCTCGTAGCACTTTAGAAGTTTCACTTGAAAGCATGACAAATGGCCTTTGCGTCCACACCTTCCAGTCCGAGCGAGACACGAAACAGCCGGGCTCAGCATTTTGAGTTGCTCTTTAAATGATATATTTATATATATATATATATGGAAAATAAAACTCGGAAGAACAAAGGAAAGGTGAAGCCATTCATTCTCCTGCCAACATCTTGGTCACCACACAAGATGCCGAGACTCTAGAAAAAGCGGAGAGAAGAGCAACCAGGAGGATGAGGGGACCGGAGGCTCAAAGATACGATGAACGGTTGCAGGAACTGGGCCTTGCTAGTCTAGGGGAGAGAAGGATCAGGCAAGAGGCCCATAAACCAGCTGGCCAGCGGGAGGCATGCACTCATGCGCGATGGAGCTGACGGCTCGCGTGCCAGCAGAGAAAGTCAGCATGCCACCGGTGGCACATATGCACATAGGCTCCCCATCATGGAGTTAGGAGCCTCTTCGTCTGACCGTTCGCTTGTGTTCTTATAATTTGATGATTAGCTTTCTCCCCATCTGAGGAGCTGAGGTGGCGCAGTGGTTAGGGTGCAGCACTGCAGGCCACTTCAGCTGACTGCTATCTGCAGTTCGGCGGTTCTAATCTCACCGGCTCAAGGTCGACTCAGCCTTCCATCCTTCCGAGGTGGGTGAAATGAGGACCCGGACTGTGGGGGGGATATGCTGACTCTGTAAACCGCTTAGAGAGGGCTGAAAGCCCTGTGAAGCGTTATATAAGTCTAACTGCTATTGCTATTGCTATCTGTCTTACATAGTCACAGGGGCAATCCTCGCAGGGGATCTGGTCAGGGTTGGATTCCGGCTTCATTTACTGACAGCTCACTCAGGGACACATGCGCAGAAGCAAAAAACAAAATGGTGGCAGCTATGGCGCCGCAGAGAGAACCGGTTCGAGAACGGGTCCCGCCGAGTTACTACCTACTTGGCTGAACCGGGCCAAACCAGTAGGAACCCTCCTCTGACTCCAATAGATTACATTGGAAGTGTCTCCTGCCTCCAAGCGATCTCTACAACGCAAGGTTTTTTGTCCACGGACATCTTGGTGAAAACCCCAGAAGTTCCTGAGAAGTTCTTCAGGTATAAATCTCCTCTCTCTTAAATATTTGCTCCTGTTTGTTCGGCCTTGGAAATTCTCTTCTTGGTCCTAGGCAAATATATGGCAGTGGCGCAGTGGTTAGGGTGCAGTACTGCAGGCCACTTCAGCTGACTGTTATCTGCAGTTCAGCGGTTCAAATCTCACCGGCTCAAGGTTGACTCAGCCTTCCATCCTTCCGAGGTGGGTGAAATGAGGACCCAGACTGTGGGGGCAATTTGCTGACTCAATTTGCTAAAAATCTGTAAACCGCTTAGAGAGGGCTGAAAGCCCTATGAAGCGGTATATAAGTCTTATTGCTATTGCAATATGGGGTGTTTAGGAAATTTTCCACTGTTTGTAAAGCTTATTTTGCTTGTTTTTTTTTTCTCTCTGTCTTCCGATTTGCTTTAGAATGGTTGCTTAGGCAACGTTCCCCTCCTCGTGATCTGGAAGCCAAGGTTGGATCAACATTTTCTCCTCCGCGGAAAGGAAGTTTCTTTATGAGTTCAAGGATTTAAACACCAGGGCACCCAGCTCTGGTAAGAAGCAAATTGCGTCTACAAATCAACTACTTGGACAAGCCCGTTTGAAACTTTTCCTCCTTCTATAAGGTGCTGACCCCGTCAAAGTCATATATGAAATATCCTTCTTCCTGAATGCAAGAGCTGTTTTTAAAACGAGGGTCCCTTCAATTCAGTGGTTTTCCATCTGTTCATTCTCGGCCATTTATATCAGTCCATAATGCACTGATTGTGTGGGACAATTACCATATTTTTCGGAGTATAAGACGCACCTTTTCCCCCCCCCAAAAAAGAGGGAGAAAATCTGGGTGTGTCTTATACACTGAACACAGCATTTTTGGCCTCTCAAAACGCCGCCTCATTCACAAAAATGGATGTGCAGAGAGTTTGTGAGGCCTGCAAAGTTACTCCTGGGGTCTGGGGAGGGCAAAAATGAGAATAGCAATAGCAATAGCAGTTAGACTTATATACCGCTTCATAGGGCTTTCAGCCCTCTCTAAGTGGTTTACAGAGTCAGCATATCGCCCCCACAGTCTGGGTCCTCATTTCACCCACCTCGGAAGGATGGAAGGCTGAGTCAACCTTGAGCCGGTGAGATTTGAACCGCCGAACTGCAGAACTGCAGTCAGCTGAAGTAGCCTGCAGTGCTGCACTCTAACCACTGCGCCACCTCGGCTCAAACCGAGAAAAAAATGGGTGGTTTTTGCTTGTTCTCCGACCCCCGACCCCAGTAGCACTCTACAAGCCTCCCAAAGCCTATCTATCTATCTATCTATCTATCTATCTATCTATCTATCTATCTATCTATCTATCTATCCATCCATCCATCCATGCATGCATGCATGCATGCATGCATGCATACATACATACATACATACATACATACATACATACATATATATATATATATATATATCAGATTTTTCTTTGCTTAAATGACTTGGCCTTCCTTGCTTTTTGTTCCAAAATGAAAGCTGTGCAGGATTTTCCTTCCTTCTAAACAAAGAAGGAATCAGGCGATAAAGGCTTATAAAAATTATCATATATATTAATCTAACGCCGTTGCAGAGTCTTCTGCCAAGTTCTTAAGCTGGTTCAGTAACGGTTCTTTCTTCCCGGCGAAAATGAGAAATCTTTTTGGCTTCGGTGATTCCAACGCGCTCGACGGGAAGAAGTTTGGCGTGCATCTGGACGGTTTGACCGGATATATTCTTAAGGCAACAATAGAAACCAGTGAGAAAAATGCAGCTGCTTTGTGGCAGTGCAATCTTCTAATCCACGTAAGTTCAAGGCAAGCCTACATTCTCCCTTGGCAGGAAAATAAAACTTCACCCACCCTGGAAGAAGAAAAAATGAACAAGAATCCCAGTTCCCAATAGGAAGGCAGAGGTTTTATCATTGCAAATGATATTCAAGTGTCAGTCCAGAATCTGTTTCCTCAGAAGATAAACCCATCGAGTCACCTTTAGAGCTTATCCAGATGTTCAGAAGAAGGGGCTTTCCCCAAAAGGCAACTGGACTCTCTTGGTTTATTTTTCTTTGAAAATGTTTCTCCCCCCTCCCTCCCTCCCCCTCCTTCCATCTCTCTGCTGATTCTTTATTTAAACTTACATTTGTATATCAGTGATTGCATGACCTCTGTAGATGCCATATGATAGGTAGGTAGGTAGGTAGGTAGGTAGGTAGGTAGGTAGGTAGGTAGAGAGAGAGAGAGAGAGAGAGAGAGAGAGAGAGAGAGAGAGAGAGAGAGAGAGAGATGATAGATAGATGATAGATGAAAGAGAGATAGAGCGGTAGGTAGGTAGGTAGGTAGGTAGGTAGGTAGGTAGAGAGGGGGGGTAGGTAGGTAGGTAGGTAGGTAGGTAGGTAGAGAGGGGGGGTAGGTAGGTAGGTAGGTAGGTAGATAGGTAGGTAGGTAGAGAGGGGGGGTAGGTAGGTAGGTAGGTAGGTAGGTAGGTAGAGAGGGGGGGTAGGTAGGTAGGTAGGTAGGTAGGTAGAGAGGGGGGGTAGGTAGGTAGGTAGGTAGATAGGTAGGTAGGTAGGTAGCAGAGGTGGGTTCCTACCAGTTCGCACCTATTCAGTAGAACTAAATTTCGCCAAATTTTGGAACCTCTTCTGTAGGTGTGGCCTGCTTTCCGGGTCCACTGGTGGAACCTCTTCTAACCGGTTCGGTAGATTTGACGAACCGGTTCTACCGAATAGGTGCGAACTGGTAGGAACCCACCTCTGTTTGAAACCCACCACTGGTAGGTAGATAGATAGATAGATAGATAGATAGATAGATAGATAGATAGATAGATAGATAGATGGGTGGGTGGGTGGGTGGGTGGGTGGGTGGGTGGGTGGGTGGGTGGGTGGGTGGGTGGGTGGATGGATGGAGGGAGGGAGGGAGGGAGGGAGGGAGGGAGGGAGGGAGGCAGGCAGGCAGGCAGGCAGGCAGGCAGACAGACAGACAGACAGACAGACAGATACTGTAGATAGATAGATAGATAGATAGATAGATAGATAGATAGATAGATAGATAGATAGATAGATAGATAGATATAGATGATAGATAGATAGATGGATATAGATATATAGATATATATATATAGAGAGAGACAGAGCAGTAGGTAGATAGATAGGTAGATGAGAGAGAGGGAAGGGAGGGAGGGAGAGAAAGAGAGCGGGGGGAGGGAGAGAGAGAGAAACAAGCAAGGAAGCCTCCATCTCTGAGCTTAGAAGTCTCTCCGTAGAACAATGCTGGATTTTGATGCCACCAACTGGCTGGGGGGGGGGGGGGCAAGAGGGATGCTGTGTTCTCTTCGCACGGAGACCTCCCAGCTTTTTGCATCAGGTTAAAGCTTTCCAGAGAAGCTGCTGCCTGATGCATATTTTATGTGTGTGGTATAGATTAGTCACAAGCTAGCAGCCTCGGGATGCGCCCCTCTGCTCGGTTAATAAAAGCTACACCAGCAAGACCGCATCAACTTTTTAAAAAAACCTGTGTTGCTAGGCACAAAGAGCATGCATAAAATATGAGGCCGCCTTCAAGTCAGTCTGGAGCCCTGGGAATTGCCGCTGTCTTTTTTTTGCATCTTCCCAGAAGACTGATCAACACGCCTACAATTTCCAGAGGCTCGCCGTCTTGCAGGTAGTCCTCGAGTTACGACCCTGAAGGACCCTGGGATTTATGTTGTGAGTCATACGTTGTGGCCCCCATTGTGATAGGCTCGATTTTACTGATTCGTTTTGCGGCACTCGTTAAGCAAACTCAATAACACGGATGTGTCCTTCTTAGGAATACGTAAGAATGAACGGCAGCAAAACGGCCATTAAAATGGGGTCACGTGGCTGCAGAGTTCTGCAACTGGTCGTAAGGGCGGGGCAGGTTGCTAAGTGCTCTGAACATGCGGCCACGCCTCCTCAAGGCGCGTGTGTGCGGCCGTTGTCACCCTAGGACCAGATCGTACGTTCGCCTTGCAGGGAATCCAGTCGTTAAGCGAGGACTATAACTGCTAAACGAGGCTGGTTTTCCTGAGTGTTTGAGCGCGACCAAAGTTCAATCCATGTCACCTGTGGTGGAGTGGAGTCTGGATTCCCAAAGGGAGGGGTGCTATTCCAGAGGAACAAGAGATGGCGAGGTTTAGATAGTTTGCTCAGGTGTTCTGACCCAGGCTTCCCAAAAGCACGAAGCCGACTCCTCGTCCCGATAAAAAAAACCTCTTTTATTTAGGTTAAAGGGAATTCCTCTCCAGCAAAGTCTCGGCCAACAGTCTTTCCAGAGATTTCACAACGACAGACCTTTAGCAGGCTTGGAGAGCTGCCAGGCCGATATCTTCTAAACTCCACGCTGTAGCAGCAATTACTCGGCAACAAGTCAGGAACAAATCTTCACCCCAATGAATTGAAGTAATTGTCTCCTGCAAACTCCATTCCCCTTTCGCTCCTCTTTTATTTCCTCTGGGAGGGGCCATTCACCATCCACCTGTGGCTTTACTCCCAAGTCGACCCCTGTTCCTTAGCTCTTCCCGTCTCCTGGCAGCTCCGCGTATGCACACACTGGGAACAGGCTCCAGCTGTTCTTCTGCCCCACTGATGTCTGACTCTGAAGGTAGCTGATAACTGTCGGACATCCCTGGTCCCATCTCTGCCTTCGACACAGAGCCAAGGGAAGGAAGGAATGGGGAAGGGAGGGAGGGCGAAGGGAGGGAGGGAGAGAGGAAAAGAAGGAATAGGGAAGGGAGGGAGGAAGGAAAGGAATCCTCCCTAGACATTCTCAGAATATATCTTTAGTGATGCAAATAGTTGCTTACAACATACTGAGCCACATCTACTGAACTCGTGGTAGAGAAAACAGCCCAGCTCTTTGCAACCCTACTTAATGTAACAAACCATAGCAATAGCAGTTAGACTTATATACCGCTTCATAGGGCTTTCAGCCCTCTCTAAGCGGTTTACAGAGTCAGCATATTGGCCCCAACAACAATCCGGGTCCTCATTTTACCCACCTCGGAAGGATGGAAGGCTGAGTCAACCCTGAGCCGGTGAGATTAGAACCGCCGAACTGCCGAACTAGCAGTCAGCTGAAGTAGCCTGCAGTACTGCACTCTAACCACTGTGCCACCTCGGCTCTCATAACTGGAGGTAGTGGCTTATGGGCTTTGTATGGTGGATTTTAATTGTGCAAGCCAGCCAGAAGCACTCCGTGTGAGCCAAACACTCATATAAATTCATTTAATATATAAATATTTTAACTGCATCTTCACCTGCCCAGCGAGTTCTACCAATGGATTTCCTCACTTTTCCTTCCTTTATTTTTTTTACAATATATTCCTCAGTCCCATTTCAAGACTGACCTTTTTTATTTTTTTTTAACCGAGGGATTTACCACGTAGAAGAATCATATTGGGCATCACACGTGAAGCTGCAGCTTTAAGTTTCAATTAACTTCATCCAAATGCCATTGAAATATTTTACAGGCCACCAAGGTCATGCTGTCTTTTCGATCCAATGTCATGGAAAGAAACAGAAATGAAAAGTTTCTCAAGAAAGGTGCTTATAATATAAGCCACCGCCAAAAAAACCACTTTTATTTTAGCTCTTGTCAATCTTTGACAAGAGGTTAATAAGCTTTTTAATACTGGACTGTGTATCTGCCCTCCGGTCACATATATTTAAAGCGGGTTACAAGTGGCTTCAGTTTTTCCCATCAAGCTTGCTGGGGGAAAAAATGTGTTTTCCACAAAAGAATAAATATTGCACACTGATATTCTGGCCTCAGAAAACACAGAGTTGTGTGGGAAGAGAAGGCTGTGGTTTTTTTTTTCCAGCAAAATTATAGCAATCTTTTTATTTCCCAAAAGGACTTGTTTATCACATCAGCTATTTGCCTCTAAGCAGCTTACAAACCCCAGCATAAAAAATAGGGAAGGATGTGGTGGTTTTGTTTAAGGCACTGTGAGGTAAAAAAAGTAAAAGTTTCCCTCGCACATGCATGCTAGTCATTCCCGACTCTAGGGGGCGGTGCTCATCTCCGTTTCAAAGCCGAAGAGCCAGCGCTGTCTGAAGACGTCTCCGTGGTCATGTGGCCGGCATGATTAAACGCCGAAGGCGCACAGAAAGCTGTTCCCTTCCCACCAAAGGTGGTTCCTGTTTTTCTACTTGCATTTTTTACCTGCTTTCGAACTGCTAGATTGGCAGAAGCTGGGACAAGGAACAGGAGCTCACTCCATTACGCAGCGCTAGGGATTCGAACCACCAAACTGAGTGGCCTCAACAACTCTCTAAAATGATACAAATGACCAGCTGCATCACCACCGCTCTCCTCCCACCCCCTGCGCTTATCTAGTAGTCCGCCCTGCAGCCTCCTGGGACCAAAAACAGGCTGTGTGTGTGTGTGTCTGTGTGTGTGTGTTTGCACCTCATCCCCGCCATGCTTCCCCCTCCTCCCATGCATGCACATGTGATCCCGCCTGCACACGTGCCTGCAACCCCAAAAATCAGCTGGCGGGAGGGACGAACACGCGCATGCGCAGTACAGCTGAGCTGGGGCGACCGCTCACGTTCCGGCAGAGACGACCACCCGCGGCATGCGTGCCATCATGGCCTTCAACCATTCCAGACAAGCAGCTGTCCAGTCCCTTCTTGAAAACCTCCAGTGATGGACAACTGCAGTGGTTCCCAAACTTGGCAACTTTAAGACTTGTGGACTTCAACTCCCAGAATTCTCCAGCCAGCTCTGCTCTGCTGGCTGGAGAATTCTGGGAGTTGAAGTCCACAAGTCTTAAAGTTGCCAAGTTTTGGGAACCACTGGACAACTGCAACTCCTGGAGGCAACTTGTTCCACTGACTAATGGTTCTCACTGATGGATCTTCCAAGAGAGTTCAGACCCAGAACTAATTTTCTTCTCCTTCTGCAAGTAGAATATTTTGCTGGCCGACTTTGGGCCTAGAGAGAGCCAACTGGCTGATAACCGCCTTTTCTCAGTCTTCAACAAATGAAATTAAAGATTGTTAGCTAAGCTCCCCGTTGGGAGACCGAGTTAGTTCAGCAAAGCGTTGTGAGAGTTGTGTTGGAGAACACACAAACCAGCATACAGAGACACTGCAGTTTAAATAGGCTTTTACTTTCGTGGAAATAGAGGTATCAGAGTCCATCAAACAGTCCAAGTCATACACGGATAAGACAGTCAGTCATCAATGCCTTTCAGTTAAGAGATAATCCAAATAACATAGTCCAGTATCATATAATCAGTTCAGAACTCAAAGTTTGCTAACAGTTGCAAAACTTGCAATAGTTCACCGCACTTTCTAACAGCCAGCTTCCAAAACACTCAGATCAGATCAGCCCAGCATCTAACAAACAGAGAGCTATCAGTCGTTCTGGCTCCCTCTTATGGCCAATTGAGGAAACAGCAACCAATCACATTTTACAGTATGATTTAAAGAAACAGGTACAGCATTATTACATGATTTATATATTGCAAACCCAACCGTTAAAATTATATTACTAACAAAGATTATGAAGATCTGTTCATTTTTGAGGGACTTGTTAGGTTTTCCGAAGCTCTAGGGAGAGACTCTCAATTCCTCTTTACATTTTCAATGTTTCATTATTTGGGTTTTTTGCTCAGGCCTCACGGTGTATGTTGAAAAGGGAGAGATTAATTTAATCTCAGACGGTTAACACTTAAGCAGAACGAAAGCAATGAGGACGGTCTCATTTGCTTCCAGCTGGGTTTAAATTAGATTTCCAGATTTCCACTTTGAAAACCTGCTAGCGATAATCCGGGTCGGGATGAGAGCAACCCAACACATCAATACTTAAAATGTACGATGCTTAATTTTGTCGCCGTCACTCAAGATGAGGAAACACCTGGAAGCCAAGATCTTTACATAAATATGCAAATATCCAGACCGATATTGTCTCGTTGCAATTACAGAATGGCACAAGCCAAAGGGCTGGGGGATTATCGTGATTCATGCAAAGTTGTCAGCTTTGGAAAACTCATTGGAGACACCGTAAAAGTCATTTCGGTTACAAATATCAGAGCCACACTTTTTTTTACCCCAACAAAAATAAGCTTTGCTTCTACAGGACGTGGGTAAATATTTTGAGTTAGATATTTTGCATGGACTTCTTAATATAATATAATGTGCTGTTTCATGCCAAAGATCCAGAACAATTTTCTCTTGGAGCCAAGAACAATTTTTCCCTTGGAATCCAGAACATTTTCCCCCTTGGAATCCAGAACATTTTTTTCCTCTTGGAATTCAGAACAATTTTTCCCTTGGAATCCATAACATTTTCCCCCTTGGAATCCAGAACAATTTTTCTCTTGGAATCCAGAATAATCTTTTTCTCTTGGGATCCAGAACAATTTTCCCCCTTGGAGTCCAGAACATTTTTTTTCTCTTGGAATTCAGAACAATTTTCTCTTGGATCCTGAAGGTGGGCTAAACCAATAAGAGAGAACCGGCATGTGTAAATATGAGAGGAGAGAGACGTTTAATAATAATTCCTTCCTCATTACATTAACAGATCCTTTATTAATAAATTAGACGTTTCGCATGCTGGAAGGCTAGAACTAAAATCTGTTGCAGCACCTGATTTTCATATATTCCAGCTGGGGAAAAGAAATGAATTATTCTTTTTCCTTTTTAAACATCTCAGGGGCCCTTAAGAAATGATCTGGAATGGGAGACATTCCGGGTGAATTTCCAATTTTCATCTTCTCACGTTTCACGAATTTCTCCTCAAGGTCTACTAGCTGAAAAGAAATCGTTTATATTTTTGATATATGTTACCAACTGTGCTGTTTTTTCCAGCATGTTTATGTTATAGCTCAAGTCTATTTCTAGGAGAATAAAAATGGAGGCTATCTTCTTTGGTTCATTTTCACTTCTGCAAGCAGCTTCTTCAGATGTTCCGGGTACCAAATAGACATTTTTACTAGTATTATTCTGATCAGTTGTTCCTGCTTTGAAGGTTCCTCGAGAACTTAAGGTTGTCTTGCCCCAAACGTGTTTTTTTCAGGAAGCAAATGGAGTTTCTGGTTTTTCTTTGAAGACATTTTGCTTCTCATCCCAGAAGCTTCTTCAGCTCCGACTGGATGGTGGGGAAGGGAAGGATTTATACTCCTTGCAGACAACTGGTCATTTGCATCCTTTTAGAGAGTCGCTGAGGCCACTTGGAGGTTTTGTCTGTGTCCTCAGGGTCACTTGAGTGGTGCAAATGATTCCGGTAGTCTACATTTTTTTCCGCTGTGGAAGTCCATTCCTACTCCCACACCATTCCAAGGGTCTTCATCTCAAATTGCATAGCTAAAAGTCTGAAAAGAGATTCTCCATCATCCAGGTCATGGTTGTCCCAAAGCTACTTTTTCAGGAGGCGACTGGACTTTCTGGTTTTCTTTGAAGACTTCTCATCCAAGCGAATGGACTGGATGGTGGGGAACGGAAAGATTGATATTCCTTGAAGACAGAATTGGTCATTTGCCTCCTTTTAGAGGGTCGTTGAGGCCACTTGGAGGTTTTATCTTTGACCTCGGGGGTCACCTGAGTGGTGAAAATGGGTGTGGAGCCTTCTTGGAACTGTTGAAAGGACTTGTGTTGTAGACTAGAGATAGATGATGTTGTACCCAGGGGTGGGCTTCAAAAGTTTTATCAAGGGGTTCTCTGCTCAGTTGCTGGGTGGGCGTGGCCATGGTGGGTGTGGCCTAGTTGGCCTCCTGCACCACGGTAGAGGGGAGGCATTTTATTTTATTTTATCAATTACATATATGCATTCACAATTATATGATCTCATAACTGTTATTAATAATATGTATTTATAACAATTTTCCCCTACAGTTGACAATATACTTGAAGATTGCTTTCTTACCATCCCATAGATCCATCTTATCTTACAACGGTCCTACTTCTTCTTCCCTCCCTCCCTCTTTCCTTCCCTCGTTTCTTCTCTCCTACTCCCCTTCCTTCCCTCCTTCCTTCCCTCCCTCCTTCCCCTTCCCTCCTTCTCTCCTTCCCTCCTTCCTTCCCTCCTTCCCTCCTTTCTTTTCTCCTTCTCTCCTTCCTTTCCCCCTTCCTTTCCTCCTTCCTTCCCCCCTTCCTTCTCTCCTACATTCACTCCTTCTTTCCCTCCTTTCTTCTCTCCTTCTCTCCTTCCTTCCCTCCTTCCTTCCCTCCTTTCTTCTCTCCTTCTCTCCTAGAAGGGAGGCATTTTTGTCTTCCCGTGGCTCCAGAGGTTTTTCCCGAGCCTTTGGGAGGGTGAAAACGCCCCCACCCCCAGGCTCTGGAGGCTGGAAACGGGCCTTCCCAAACTTCCAGAAGGCCTATTTTTTGCCCTTCCTGAGACTCTGCACACACCCTCCACTTACCTACATCCAAAATGTGCTGTGTGGGGACTCCTGGGAGGGGAGGCTGGGCAGAGCCAGCCAGGAGTGGGATTTGGGGTTCTCCAAACTGCACAGAATCTTAGCCAGAGGTTCTCCCAAACCCTTGAGAACCACCAGCAGAGGGGGTGGGATACAACTTGTATCCCACCCCCTCTCTTGAGAGAGGGCCATTCAATATGGACATAGATGGCCTCTTTGACCCCTCTTCTTTCAAACCAGCGGTCCTCTCCGCCCAAAAACGTGGACCTTGCTGTCTTCAAGAGTGGCCAGTGCCTTTTAAATGCAGATGGACACCCCCACCCCCACCACCATCCAGCCAGAGCTGAAGAAGCTTCTTGGATGAGAAGCGAAACGTCTTCGAAGAAAAACCAAGGAAGTCCAGTAGCCTCTTGACCAAAGCACCGATGGGTCAACCATGATCTTGGATGACGTGAGTATCTCCGTAGACGTCGAGAATCACTTTCGCAGGATCTCCCGGGTCCTGCAGTTTCTTAGAAATATAATTTGGAAGAGAAGGTGACGCTGCTCTGAACTTTCTTTAATTAAAATGTGCAGGGCCTCAGTGGGTGATGAAACAACAAGGACCACAATCATCAGTTTTACAGCGCAACCATAAACGAAACCTTGATTCAAACACGAGACCTTTTGATCTGAGCTTCAATGAAAGCCAGCAGTGTCTTAGAAGCTACATTTAGCTCAGCAAAAGCCTAAAGGGGGAAAAAAATCCCCTTCCCCGTCTTAGTTTTGTCACCTAATGCCTTATCCAAAATGACAAAAATCAATGAATAATAATAAATGCAGACTTTGCAAAGAAGCTGACGAAACTGTTGATCACATACTCAGCTGCTGTAAAAAAATCGCGCAGACTGATTATAAATTGCGGCACAATTCAGTAGCACAAATGATCCATTGGAATTTGTGCAAAAATTATAATATTAAAACAGCAACAAACTGGTGGGAACATCAGCCTGAAAAAGTCACCCAAAATCAGATGGTCAAGATCTTGTGGGATTTCCGCATACAAACCGACAAAATACTGGCGCATAACACACCAGACATCACACTGGTTGAGAAAAATAAGGTCACAATCATAGACATCGCAATACCAGGGGATAGCAGGGTCGCCGAGAAGGAACATGAAAAAATCGCAAAATACCAGGACTTAAAAATCGAAATTCAACGACTATGGCACAAACCAGCAGTGGTAATTCCAGTGGTGATTGGCACACTGGGTGCTATTCCAAAAGCACTGGAATTACATTTAAAACAGATAAAAATTGACAAAATCACCATCAGTCAAATGCAAAAAGCCGCACTGCTTGGATCTGCACGCATATTACGAAAATACGTTACGACGTCCTAGGCCCCTGGGTGGGGCCCGACTAGTAACCAATGCCAAATCCGGCGAAACAACTGGCCGCTGTGATACAATTGTACAACAACAACAATAATAATAATAATAATGAATACATTATCTATTTCTCTTAAAAGTACTATCCGTTCTACAAGATAATGTAGAATAACAGAAGGGACCTTGGAGGTCTTCTAGTCCAACCCCCTGCTTCAGGCAAGAAACTCTACACCACTTCAGGTTATCCAATCTTTTCTTTAAAACTTCCAGTGTTGGAGCATTCACAACTTCTGGAGGCAAGTTGTTCCATTGGTTAATTGTTCTCACTGTTAGGAAATTTTTCCTTAGTTCTAAGTTGCTTCTCTCCTTGATTAGTTTCCACCCATTGCTTCTTGTTCTACCCTCAGGTGCTTTGGAGAATACATTGACCTTCGCTTCTTTGGACGGTCTTAATTCCAATGAGTTTGTTAACAAATGGAGTTTTCTGAGCTGAACACAGTTTGCCAAGAGATATTCATGATTCAATTCTACCCATTGTTTCTGTTCTGACTGAGGGAGGCTTCCCAAGAGCATGAAACGAACTCCCTGTCCCAACCAAAAAAACCAAAACATTTTCTTAATTTACAGTGAATTCTGCTCATTGACATCCAGCAAAGTCTTTCAAAGGAGGAGGATTTACAGTCACAGACCTTATCTGGCTTGGAGAGCTGCCAGGCCGATGTCTGCATAACTTGGCAAGAAGTCTCAGAGAGTCACGAACCAATGAAGTGAACTAATGGTCTCCTGCAAACTCCATTCCCCTTTCGTTCTTCTTTTATTTCCTCTGGGAGGGGCCAGGAGGAGGAAATAAAAAAGGAGCAAAAGGGGAGGGGGCTTTTGCAGGAAGCAATTAATTCGTTCATTCGTTCATTTCAGGAGTGTGAAGATCTGTCCGTGAATCTCAGAGACTCTGTGCCCAGCCTTTCCTTGCACAGCACCTCGTTCGGAAAATATTCCCATGGCAGCTTTCCAAGATAGATAAGGTCTGTAGTCATAAATACTCCTTTGAAAGACTGTTTGCCAGGCCTTTGCTGAATGTGAATGAGAGGAATTCACATTCATTTAATAAAAAGGGTTTTGTCGGAACCAGGATTCTGCCTCCTGTTTTTCGGGGAAGCCTCGGTCAGAACAGATATTCAGAAACTTCCTAGCAAATTATTGCCACAGAGATTCTATTTCTTTTAGCTGAGGTTTTGAGTTTTGAAGCTTAAGAAATTAACTGAACCGAAGACTTTGTTGTGGCCAAAGGCCAGGACCTCAAAGTAGCCTACAGACCTTAAAGGAATCCAAAGATGATACCATGAATAATCAAGCCTGTATTAACATACGAAAAAGAGAATAACCTCCAAAGAGTGGGACTTGGCTGCCCACTGTTGAGATGGATTACCAATTTTGCCCTGCATTAATGTGCAGAAATTTGCTAATTTATACACCGTAGCTGGCTGCCCCTTGACAAATAACGAGGCAGCAAGAATTCCTCATATTTTGCTAATATGAGACTAATAGGATTTCTGCACAGACACAGATTAAAATCCGCAGCACGGAATGGCAGTTCTGATTCTCCAAATAAGTTACGGTAAGAGATGCCCTCCACGAAGATGATCCTACTCGAGCTGGAATTGGAGGCTGAAGATAAAGGAGAACAGATGGAAGGCTGTTCCAGTTTGAGAAGACCTTCTCCAACAGCTAGGCCATTCCAGATTAGTGAAACAATTGATAGATTAACAAAATTGGAAGGAACCTTGTAGGTCATCTAGTCTTGGCAAGAGCCGAGGTGGCGCAGTGGTTAAAGGCAGCACTGCAGGCTACTTCAGCTGACTGCAGTTCTGCAGTTCGGCGGTTCAAATCTCACCGGCTCAAGGTTGACTCAGCCTTCCATCCTTCCGAGGTGGGTAAAATGAGGACCCGGATTGTTGTTGGGGGCGATATGCTGACTCTGTAAACCGCTTAGAGAGGGCTGAAAGCCCTATGAAGCGGTATATAAGTCTAACTGCTATTGCTATTGCTAGCCAGGGGTGGGCTGCTACGGGTTCGCCCAGGTTTGAGAGAACCCATAGTTAACGTTAGGACCAGTGCAGAGAACCTCAAAAACCCACTCCTGGCTGGCCCCACCCATCCCGCCTCGCCCACCCCATCTTGCCCTTCCTGTCTCGCCCCTCCTGCCCTGCCACTCCCAGGGGTCTCCATGTGGCCCATTTTGGATGCGAAGTAAGCGCAGGGCCCATGCCCGGTAAGGCAAAAATGCCCCCACCCACCCCCCAGTTCAGGAGGCCGATTAGACCATGCCCACCATGGCCACACCTATATCCATCAACTAGGCAGAGAACCCATTGCTGAAATTTATGAAGTCCAGGCCTGAGTCCAACCCCCCCACCCACCCAAGCAGGAGACCCTACAACATTTCTGACAGCTGGCAGTCCAGTCTCTTCTTGAAAGCCTCCAGTGATGAAGCTCCCACAACTTCCAAAGGCAACTTCTGTTCCATGGGTTGATTGTTCTCCCTGTCAGGAAATTTCTCCTTGTTTCCAGGTTGAATCTCTCCTTGTTGAGTTTCCATCCATTGCTCCTTGTCTGGCCTTCAGATGCTTTGGAAAATAGCTTGGCTCCCTCCTTTCGGTGGCAATCCCTTAAATATTGGCAGACTGCCATCATGCCTCCCCTGGTTCTTCTCTCCACTAGACTAGCCACGCCCAGTTCCTGCAACCGTTCATTGTATGTTTTAGCCTCCAGTCCCCTAATCCTCTTGGTTCCATCACATGGTCCAATTTCCCACTGCCATGCTGGCATCTTCCACCCATCCAGTTCCGGTCAACTGCAGAGGTGCAGAGACAAAGGATGACCTTGGCTTTCTAGAAAGAATGTTGTTATGGCTACATAGCATCTAACTCCATACAGTCCCATTTCCCCACCATATAAAATGCATAGCAGAATAATAGAACGCGTGGCAGGCCAAAGACCCGAAAGAAAAGATGGCTGCAGGCCTGGCAGCCTATTCATTGGCCGACCTTGTTACCATGCCTCTGTCAGTCATGAATATTCTGACAGGTGCCATATTCTAGGTGTGGTCTTATAAATTGACTGGCTAAAGGCTCCTAATTATAGCAAGCCTCCATGCCCAAAATTTTGAGGGTTAAATCAGAATTCACTTTGCCATTCTCCATCCAGGAGAATCACCCTCTGAGTCGGAATGATTGAATCTGATAGACTTAGCAGAATTCCGGAGTTAAGCTGGAGACCTACGGTTTATTCAATGAAATGGAATTTCTCGGAGGTGATTAAAAGACTCAAAGACCTTTGCACCTGAGTTAAACTTTAAACAAAGATTAAAAATTGCCAGATGCCAAGACAACACGGCCAAGAGCGCGGATTGAATGCAGAAATCTCCAAATCCAACCCTAGTATTTGCAAAGAGGTTTTTTGGCCGAATTCCTGCTATGCCTTCAAGCAGCTGGAAGAGGCAACAGCTGGTCGACGTAGCTACTCTTCGCCAAGGAATATAAACTCATCCAAAGGTGTGGTGATATGACTTTCTTCTTCATCATCACCCAGCAATTTCATGAATCAAAAAGATGTATTTGATTTTTTTTTTTAAAGAAAAAGTTGTCAACGTGACAGAGTTTTTGCAGCGTGACTATTAGTTTGAGATAAGCCCAGGAGCAGAACACAGCACACAGCACACAGTGCCTGTAGACAATTAATAGTGGTTTATGTATACACATCAGGGGTGGGTGGCTGCTGGTTTTACTACTGGTTCGCAACCCGCACGCAACCTGTGCATGTGCCGTTCAATGTAAATTGTTCACGCATGTGCAGAACAATTTATGGTGAACTGCGCATGCACAGTCACTAAAAACCAATCACCAATCACCAGGAGACTGTGAGTTCTAGTCCCACCTTAGCCATGAAAGGCAGCTGGTTGACTTGAGTTTGTCGTCAGGATGCTGTGAGTTTCTTAGCCATGAAAACCAGCTGGGCGACTTTGGGCCCACCACTGATTTGAACCCACAGCAGTTTCATCTACATCACTCTTCCTACCAATCACTTCCCTTCGCTGGCTATGAAAGAATAAACCAGGTGTAAGTGGAGTGGGGAAGGAAAGGAAATAAGTTCTCCTTCTGTGCAAACCCCAATAACAAAGCAGGCCTACAATTGCTTCCATTGAGCCATAATATTTTTAACTTGTCTTCCTGTCTTGAAAGTTTAGACAGCCAGGGAAAAGCATCCGGTAGATTGGGAACATTATCCCAGCAGGGGCAGAGCACGGGGTTCGTCATTGCGGCTGCTTTTTCTCAAAAAAGGAGCAACTTCCTCGACTGATGTGCCAGGATAATTGCAAAGCAACAATTCACACAGGTGAAATTTACTAAGGATTTGTGTGGTGGTGTCACAATCTTATTACCACGACTGCATTTTCATAGAAGGCTTGAAGAGCACATCGCAACAGTTCATTTTGTGACTGTTCAAAAGTTACTCTTCTGACCCAGGCTTAGCAGAAGCAAGAAGCAGAATCCTTGTCCCTAAAAAAAATCCTCTTTATTTACCACTTGTGAATTGATTGCTTTCACCCACTAAAAAGTCCCAGGCAAGAGTCCTGCAAGGAGGTAACTACAGTACAGACCTTATCAGCTCCTTGTAGTAATTGCAAGGCTGTGAGCTCCCAGCCGAAAGGCAGCAAATTAAGTTCTGACAAGCAGTCTTTGTGGCATGAAACGCACTAGGCAAAATCTTCAGAAATACGAACTGTTGTCTCCTACAACCACCACTTCCTTTTCCTTCTATTTATTGCCCAGCCAGGGAGGGGCCATTCAGTATCCACGTGTGTTTTGCTTCCCAAGGACTCCTTGTCCTCCGTTGTTCTCCTCTCCTAACTGCTCTGTGCATACGCACATCTGGAACAGGCTGCAGCTGTTCCTCCACCTCACTCATCACTGACTCCAAATGAAGCTGTCTCTCCAGTGGCTGGGAAATGTCGGAGGGCCCTGGCCCCCTCTCTGCCTCCGACACAGAGCCCTCATCCGAGCCTTCCCCAGACTCCAGGACTGGCCCATCTTCCTCCCCAACCTCCTCACTGTCCGAGTCTGCCGCCAGCTCTGCTGGCAGCTGGCGGGCCACAACAGTTGCAAGGGACAGGGCCATTTTTCACAGTTATGACTGTTGCAGCATCCCCGTGGTCACGTGATCAAAATTCAGGCATTTGGCAACTGACTCACATTTACGAAGTCACAGTCTCCTTGAGGTGGTATGAAATTCAGTTGAGCAAAGTCAACGGGGAAGCCAGATTCACTTAATAACCAGGTTACTAACTTGTTCCAACCCCCCTCATTCCACACCAAAGCACACTCCGAGTCAGAGATAAATTACGGCATTTAATTAACAGACAAACAGGTCCTTGGCAGCAACCCAGCACAGACAAGCTTGGGCAGCAATAAACACAGATAAGGCTTGGCAGCAATCCAGCCTGGCAAGCTCATACAAAGTTCTCCAACATTTGATTCTGTGTTGACTTCTGCAAAGAGAGGCGTGTGCACAAGTAGCCTTTTTATAGTCTGGAGAGGAGCCTAATGACCACCAGCTGAGTGCAATCACCTCTGGTAATTTCGTAATTGTTCCTGACGCCTATTAGCTCTTCGATGGCGTGCATCCAGGAACAACTCACTACTGGCTTCCGGCTCACTCTCCCTTGTCTCCTCCCCACTGGTCCAAGGCTCAGGCGCCTCCTGGTGGCCAAACAGCCTCTCTGCGCCCTGCTCGGAGTCAGAACCCTGTCCAGGGTCCTCCACATCCTCCAGAGCCGACTCAGAGGAACCCTCGCTCTCTGAGTCTGGTGGCAGCTCCAACGGCACCTGCTGGGCCACAACACTAACTTATCACTTGCGGCCCTTAATGGCCATGACACAAAGGGTCACAAAGCAGGCAAAAACTCACTTAAGAAGTGTCTCACTTAGCAACAGAAATTTCGGGCGTCTATGGGGATTCTCCGTCATCCAGGTCATGGTCGTCCCAAAGGTGTTCACATCAGAGCTGAAGAAGCTTCTTGGATGAGAAGTGAAACGTCTTCAAAGAAAAACCAGACAGCCCAGTTGCCTCTTCCAAAAGCCCCTTTGACACAGAAATTTGGGGCTCAATTGTGGCCGTGAGAGGAGGATTTACCTGCAGAGTTTATACTAACTTCAGTGGCTTTTCGAACTGCCTTTAAATCTACAGGCAATGCAGATGGAAGCAAACTCTCTCTAATTTCCCCCCCCCCCTTTTCACAATATCAGCAAGGTTGATAACCGTATTTGTTCATCAACGGCATAATTCGTTTTCCCAGCTGGGTTTCTGGATCGCTGCTGAAAAACTGTTTAGTTTGACTTTTAGGCCCTGCCATAAAACAACCCCCACTCGCCATTATTAGCGTGCTTGCAAAACATTGAGCATTAACCAATGTTGCAATTCAGGGGGAAAGCTTTATAGAGGTGAGAGACTCTCAGCTGGGGGGGGGAAACACGAGCCCGAGTAGGGAAGCTAATAGCAATAGCAATAGCAGTTAGACTTATATACCGCTTCATAGGGCTTTCAGCCCTCTCTAAGGGGTTTACAGAGTCAGCATATTGCCCCCAACAACAATCCGGGTTCTCATTTTTACCCACCTCGGAAGGATGGAAGGCTGAGTCAACCCTGAGCCAGTGAGATTTGAACAGCCGGACTGCAGAACTAGCAGTCAGCTGAAGTAGCCTGCACTGCTGCATTTAACCACTGCGCCACCTCGGCTCTAAGCTAAGCGGGAGAGAAGAATTCAGGGGTGGGATTCAAAAAAAAAAATTCACTATCTGTTCTGTGGGCGTGGCTTGGTGGGCGTGGCAGGGGAAGGACACTGCAAAAATCCCCCTTCCCTCCCCACTCCAGGGGAAGGATACTGCAGGTTTGCTTAACAACCGTGTTACCAACGTAACAGTTGCAATGATTCGCTTAACAACTGTGTCAAGATTTTTTTTTTTACTTCTGCGCATGCACGCATAGTGTGTATCAAGTGCACGTCCGTCCCCAAAGCACATCCTTGAGAGAACCAGCAGTAAAAGTAGCCGGGACCAGTAGTGGGATTCAGCCGGTTCACACCACTTCGGGACAACCGGTTTTTTTTTAACTTTCTGAGCAGTTTGGTGAACTGATTGTTGGAAGAAATCATTAGGGCAGAGAATCGGTTGTTAAATTATTTAAATCCTACCACTGGCCGGAACCAGAGGTGGGTTCCTACCAGTTCGCACCTATTCGGTAGAACCGATTCGTCAAATCTACCGAACCGGTTAGAAGAGGTTCCACCAGTGGACCCGGAAAGCAGGCCACACCTACAGAAGAGGTTCCCAAAAATTTTGAAACCCACCACTGGTGGTTGTGTAATGTCCCGCAGTTATCTACGCATTAATAATGATCTAGTAATATTTCCTTATACATTTTAGGGACCTTTCCTTACATAATTGGTGTTTTCTTTCATACTTTTGGATTTCTAATTTCTGTTTCCGTTAGTTGGCAATTGCTAAAACCAATCCCACGTGAAAAAGTATTCAAAGCCTTCTTGATTTTAATTGTCAATTTATTTATTCCTGCACATTGTAATATTTATTCATTTACAGATCTCTGTTTTTCCACTGTTGCGCAAACACAATTCCAGCAGCTGCTAACATCTGTAAAATTAAATATATATTATACTCCCTTTCAAATAGCCAACAAAATATTTCTGGTTTTAATTCCATATCTTGCTTTACGATTGCTTCTAACCACTAAATTCTGAATAGCTACTTGGACCGACCTAAGTACTAATTCATAATTTCATATCTGGTCACATGGGCGGCAAGCCACTCCCATCCGGTCACATGGGCAGCAAGCCACTCCCATCCGGTCACATGGGTGGCAAGCCACTCCCACAAAGGAGGCCACACCCACAGAGTAGGTTCCAACAATTTTTGAAACCCACCACTGGCCGGAACCCACCCCGTAGGGACGTACATAAAAGGCGCAGTGCTGATTTTAACCAGTTCCGGGCATTTAGTGTGTTCTAAGTTTGTTCCTGGCTTATTACTGGATTAAATGTGGCAGGGCTGAAGGCCCAGTGCAAAATATGGCTTCCAGGCCTGACAGATAGCTATTTTCACTTTGGATAAACCAAACATATTTACCGGCTTCCTTTTGAAATACCCACCGCCGCAAAATTAGTTCGGAGCCGACGTTTTTTCCCCCCCGTGTCAAATTTTGAAAAACCGTATCAAGAAATGCAAATAAAACGGCAAGGGAAAGACTGAATCCCATTGGAAAATACCAAGATAATTAAGCCTGCTGTCGCCAATTTTCTAGGGAAGGATGTGGCCGATCTCTAGGGAGAACTCCGTCGATTGTTATTCTGCATCTGAGGAAAAAAATGGCATAGAAAAATAAAAATAACCCTCGTCTAATTTCTTTGCATATTTATGGTTCGGTCGTTGCCATTACGATTCAAGTATGAATGCAAAAATGATCTCAACTTCTTGTTGTTTTTGTTTGCAGTTTTCCATGTTTTATTTGCATTTTCTTTTCACACCACACATATTTTGTGGACAGTACATTGACTGCGTCGAATCCTTTTAAAACAACGCTAACAATAATAATACAAATAAGTATGTGTAATCCTAATCTTCCAACTGCAACAAGACTATTCTCCCTTTATAATTCTTTATCATTTTTCCCGTTAATTCATTTAAACATAACATTTCTTTCTGCCATGTATTTGTTATCCTCTGGTAAATTACTAATGTTTAATATTTTAAGAATTGTTCGTTATTCCACCATAACTTCAAAATTCCAAATGTGTAGGATTGCTAATAAAGCCAAATATTAACAATATCTAATCCATCCTGGGTGTGTATCTCAAAATCTCTAATCCTTAATATTTTAAATTCACAATATACATAAGGGATGCAGTGGCTCAGTGGCTAAGACGCTGAACTTGTTGATCAGAAAGGTCGGCAGTTCGGCGGTTCAAATCCCTAGTGCCGCGTAACGGAGTGAGCTCCCGTTCCTTGTCCCAGCTTCTGCCAACCTAGCAGTTCGAAAGCAGGTAAAAAATGCAAGTAGAAAAATAGGAACCACCTTTGGTGGGAAGGGAACAGCATTCCGTGCCCCTTCGGCATTAAGTCATGCCGGCCACATGACCACGGAGACGTCTTCGGACAGCGCTGGCTCTTCGGCTTTGAAACAGAGATGTGCACCGCCCCCTAGAGGTGGGAACGACTAGTACATAGGTGCGATGGGAACTTTTACCTTTATACTTTAACACCCTATTAATGTTGATAATACAATTAGATTACCTAATCCTAAATTTCCATCTACTAAACTTAATTTCTTTAGTTATAATAAACTGTATTATCTGTTTATATATATATATATATATATATATATATATATATATATATATATATATATATATATATATATAAACAGATAATACAGTTTATTATAACTAAAGAAATATATAACTCTGTTCACCCATATAACTCTTAAATCAGAGCAATCTTCAACCTGGGGCAGCAACTGCAGTAAATATTGTTCCGCCAGTTTTGCAAAATTCTTGGCCTCTCTCACCTCCCCCCCTCCAAGGAAAAATTGCGGGGAGGGGCCGTCTTTCTAAATCCTCTTTTCAAGGTCTGTTTTTCCATCCACTTGATACAGGAAATGATGAATGGCGTGGCTTCCAAGAAGGCAGCAGCTAGGGAATCAAGCCACAACAGAAAAGCCATTTTAATATGACATTGGTAGGAGCTGTGGGGGGGGGGGGAGGGGTTAGGGGGAATGATTGACAGCTTGCTTTATTTCAAATTCTGACAGATGGTCGTGTTGTAGGGAGCAGATGTTGGGGATGTCTTGGCTGGAAACAAGAGGCGATTAGGACAGCTTTATCCTAATGTCGCGATGAGCAGATGTCAATCAATTGATAGATCTGAATTGAGCTGGAAGGGACCTTGGAGGCCTTCTAGTCCAACCCCCTGCTCAAGTAGGAGACCTTATACCCGTGATGGCGAACCTATGGCACAGGTGGCACGCAGAGATGAAGACGTTTCGCTTCTTATCCAAAAAGCTTCTTCAGCACCAACTGGATGGTGGGGAATGGAAGGATCCAGTCAGAGCTGAAGAAGCTTCTTGGATGAGAAGCGAAACGTCTTCAAAAGAAAAACCAGAAATCTTACAGAATATGCTTCTCTTCTGAGGGGAGGCCGCCTGTCAGACCTGGAAGCCGTCTTTTACTTTTGGATTTCAGGCCTGCCACATTTTCTACTGTGGGAAAATGGGAGGGGAGGGATTACACAGAGAATGGATGATGTGCAGCCATAATAACATTCCTTCTCAGAAAGTCAAGGTTGCCTTTTCCCTGCACCCGGACCGATGTGGATGGGAGGACTCTTCCTTGGTGGCAAGGATTGATTGGGCCATGGGATAGACTTGTGGGTGTGGGGGCAAGATCTTGAACTTTCAACCGGGTGGGGAAAACCTGGAAGCTTTCAGATTCGGGTTTTCCCAGATGTGCCAATATGACTCTCTGTTCTGACCCCCTCCTCCGTCCAGTAACAAATGCCCAGACAAGCTTAACTGGAATGTACTTTAATAGCAAGAAACCAAAACCTCGGTGTCTGAAAGCCAAGCATAACAAACAGATAAGGACCTTGGCAGCAACTCAGAGAAGCTTTGGCAGCAATCCAGCCTGCCAAGCTAGTTACAAAAGTTCTCCAACTTTTAGTCAATGCATCGACTTCTGCAAAGAGGGGTATGTGCGCAAGTAGTCTTTTTATAGTCTGGAGAGGAGCCTAATGACCACCAGCTGAGTGCAATTACCTCCTGTAACTGTGCAACTGTTCCTGACGCCTATTAGCTCTTCGGTGCCGGGCATCCAGGAACAACTCACTGCTGACCTCAGGGTCACACTCCCTTGTCTCCTCCCCACTGGTCCAAGGCTCAGGCGCCTCCTGGTGGCCAACCAGCCTCTCTGCGCCCTGCTTGGAGTCGGAACCCTGTACAGGGTCCTCCACATCCTCCAGAGTCGACTCATAGGGCCCCTCGCTGTCGGAGTCTGGTGGCAGCTCCAACGGCTCCTGCTGGGCCACAACACATCTCTAATAAAACGAAATTTTGAGGAACCTCAAGCCACAGAGTCTTCTTTCATTGGGGGTGTTAGTTGAGACCTTGACATAATACCCCAATTAAGATCTGTGGAGATTCTCAGTCCTCCAAGGTTGTCCCAAAAGTGCTTTTTTCCCCCAAGAGCCAACTAGAGTTTCTGGTTTTTCTTCGAAGACACTTCGCTTCTCATCCAAGACGCTTCTTCAGCTCTGACTGGATGACCGTTGGGACAACCATGACCTGGATGAGTGAGAATCTCCATAGACATCTAGCTTAGAAACTTTAATATCAGGATAAGCAGACAGAAATAAAACACGGTGAAACAGTACTATTAAAGCATGCATCATATATGCTACAGCTACAGTCAGAGGTTAAGCCTGCTATAATCAAAGGGAGACAGTTGGTTCCCATAATTTACTTTCAGATGATCCTACCTTCTTTAAATAATGCAGCCCTTGAATCATTCGTGACTATCCGAATGTGTGTCGCTCCATTCATTAATTTAACAGTGACATAAAATAGGCCAACAACAGGCCAGAATGATTTAGTAACTTCCTTGAACCATTTCTATCAACGTTTAATGGGTTGGTAACAAAGTGGAAAAGTTTAATGTATTCCAGAAAAGGCAGACGACACTGTCTTTTGTTGCTGTTGCCGACAGTAAATACCCTCTTTATTAAAACCATATATTATTGTAGTATTATGGAAATAAAAGAATCAAGAGACATATCGCAATTTCATTGGCTACCCGTTCTTAAAAGATCACTCCCCGACAAAGCACTAGAAGGTCAAGGAAATTAAATTCGATCAATTACTATTCTTTTCGGCGGTTAGAAAGTTTAAATTAATTGATTAAAAAAAATAACAACAGTAGGAAAAAAAACATGTGTACTTAATACCTCTTTGGATAGGAAGAAGCAGAGATGCCTGACTGAAAGAATATATATATATATATATATATATATATATATATATATATATATATATATATATATATATATATATAAATTGTAAATGTGCTGATAAATAAATAAAGGGAGACTAGTATAGATCTATTTCAAGCTATTTGGCTCTCATCAGCTAGCCATACCCTTACTGGGATTCGAACCTGTGCTGTATTGCATCTTAGGCAGATGCGTTAACCACTAAGCCACAGAGTTCGACTCCTTATTGGCTGAGCTGGGGTGATAGGTATCTATTTAGAGTTACAACATGCATACATATATATATATATATATATATATATATATATATATATATATATATATATATATATATATATATATATATATATATATACATACATACATACATACATACATACATACATACATACATACATACATATCCAAAATGTTAAAAGGTAAACTACCAAAAAGGGAAAAATAAAAAAATTGAACCCAAAGCAAAACTGAACAAGACCAAAAGAAAAAAGAAAATAAATGTGCATAAAAAGAAGAAGGAAATGCCCAAGCATATACAAAAAATGTCTTCCCCTATTTGAACACAGATAATCCTTGATTTAGTAACGCTTTGGCTCAGGGGCTAAGACGCTGAATTTGTCGATCAGAAAGGTCGGCAGTTCAGCGGTTCGAATCCCTAGCGCCGCATAACGGAGTGAGCTCCTGTTACTTGTCCCAGCTTCTGCCAACCTACCAGTTCGAAAGCACATGAAAATGCAAGTAGAAAAATAGGAAGCACCTTTGGTGGGAAGGGAACAGCGTTCCATGTGCCTTTGGTGTTGAGTCATGCCGGCCACATGACCACGGAGGCGTCTTCAGACAGCGCTGGCTCTTCGGCTTTGAAATGGAGATGAGCACCGCCCCCTAGAGTTGGGGTCCCAAATCAAAGTTGGATCCATTACAACCCAGGAGCCCATTGGACCATTGCTGAGATTTGAAGTTTATCAACCACCAGAAAGAATTTCTCTCCTTGGATGTAAGATAATAGTTCAGCCTCTTTAGAAAAGCATATGGCCATATGGATCCGATGGGGGGTAGGTGGGAGCAAATATTGCCATTCTTGCTTTTCCCTCTAATTGGAAGAAGCTTGAGGGGATTTAATCAAATTAAACAAGATGAGAGGCGATAACCTTCCCTTCGTTACCATGGCAACTCTTGTTTGTCCTGTTAAATATTGCTTAATGAATAACCAAGTAATGAATATTCTGTATTCCCTCTGAAATGGAGCAGACATCTGAAACTATTGTATTTTCTCTTCTCTTTCAGATAATACCCATGTACACAAAATTTAATCCTTAGGTGTTTTACACCCATCTAATTCCTGGATTATTTCAACTCTCTGTATTTTCCTGTTTTTCTGCCTCAAAGTTTCATTATTATAATCTTGATGGGGCCCACAAATCATACAGTCAAATGAAGGATTTGTTATTCTTTTTTATCTAGGGAACATCTCCATTTCAACCCGTCTATATTATATTCTGAATTTATCTAATGAAGATGTTGACATGTATAAATGTGAAATGATTTGAGGTTAGAGGCTCAGTTACTTTAAACAGACCTTACTTTGGGACAGAAAATTAAGATTTGGCCGTTTTATACCTGAAATATTTATTTGAGGTAATATTTATGCACTCTGAACTGGCATCCAATGAAAAGTTTTCAGCTTTCTTTTTTAAGATTCTCTAGAATTAATTTGAAACTATTTCATGGTTGGGGAAAGGTTAACATCTTGTGGTGGCTTATATTATTACAGCTTTTCAAAACTGCAATTTAATAATAATAATAATAATAATAAGTCAAGATCTTGTGGGATTTCCGCATACAAACAGACAAAATACTGGCGCATAATACACCAGACATCACACTGGTTGAGAAAAATAAGGTCACAATCATAGACATCGCAATACCAGGTGATAGCAGGGTCGCCGAGAAGGAACATGAAAAAATTGCAAAATACCAGGATTTAAAAATTGAAATTCAACGACTATGGCACAAACCAGCAGTGGTAATTCCAGTGGTAATTGGCACACTGGGTGCTATTCCAAAAGCACTGGAATTACATTTAAAACAGTTAAAAATTGACAAAATCACCATCAGTCAAATGCAAAAAGCCGCACTGCTTGGATCTGCACGCATATTACGAAAATACGTTACGACGTCCTAGGCCCCTGAGTGAGGCCCGACTAGTAACCAATGCCAAATCTGGCAAAACAACTGGCCGCTGTGATACAATTGTATAATAATAATAATGATGATGATGATGATGATGATGATGATGATGACTACCTACAACGCCATGACTGCATTGCTAAGATCATTCACCGGAAATTGTGCCAAACGTTTGGATTTGAGTACAGCAAAAACCACTGGGACCATCAGGTTGAGAAGGTTTTAGAGAATGAGAAAGATCTTGTGGGACTTCAGAATCCAGACTGACAGGCACTTGGCCCACAACACACCTGACATAACAATAGTTGAAAAGAGCAAAGTATGGTTCATTGACATTGCAGTACCTGGAGATGCACGAATTGAAGATAAACAGCAAGAAAAAAAATCACAAAGTAGCGGGATTTGCAAATTGAAGTTGAGCGACTGTGGAAAAAGAAATTGTGTGTTGTCCCGATTGTAATTGGAGCCCTTGGATCAATACCTAAAGGGCTACCTCGCTATTTGGAAAATTTAAATTTATCGGACTTGACCATTCTGATTCTACAAAAAACCACCCTACTCGGAACAACTTATATCCTCCGACGTTACCTTAACAGTTCCTAGGTCCTCGGTTAGGACTCGAACTGTTGAGCTACCAACCAGCCCCAAAGGCTGTGAATCTCACCAAAGATTAACCACATAATGATGATGATGATGATGATGATGATGATGATGATGATGATGATGATGATGATGATGATGATGAGACAGTCAACCATTTGATCAGTGGGTGTAGCAAAATTTCACAAACTGACTACCTACAACGCCATGACCAAGTTGCTAAGATCATTCACTGGAAATTGTGCCAGAAGTTTGGATTTCAGTACAGCAAAAACCACTGGGACCATCAGGTTGAGAAGGTTTTAGAAAATGAGAAGGTGAAGATATTGTGGGACTTTCGAATACAAACGGATCGTCATTTGGAGCACAACACGCCAGATATCACAGTTGTAGAGGTCCGAAGTGTACAGTTTATTGATATCGCTGTTCCTGGAGATGCCAGAGTCAAAGAAAAAGAACTAGGAAAAAATCATGAAATATCACGACCTGGCCATTGAAACTACGTGATTATGGATGACACATAACAGTGATACCCATTGTCATCGGGGAACTTGGCACCATGTCCAAGAATTTTACAAGATACATCAACAAATTGCAGCTTCCTGCAATAACACCAGCGGAACTGCAAAAAACTGTGCTACTCGGAACATCTCATATTTTAAGAAGATACTTGGTTGATACCTAGGACGCTGGCAGTATACCGTATCCGGGCCGAGGTGGCGCAGTGGTTAGGGTGCAGTACTGCAGGCCACTTCAGCTGACTGTTATCTGCAGTTCAGCGGTTCTAATCTCACCGGCTCAAGGTTGACTCAGCCTTCCATCCTTCCGAGGTGGGTGAAATGAGGACCCGGACTGTGGGGGCAATATGCTGACTCTGTAAACCGCTTAGAGAGGGCTGAAAGCCCTATGAAGCGGTATATAAGTCGAACTGCTATTGCTATTGCTATCCACCATTAGCACCAGTCACTGGTATTTGTAATGCATTTTTAAATGTTCAGTTGACTTGAGTTTCATGTTTAATGAATAAAAGAGATGATGATGATGATGATGATGATGATGATGATGATGATGATATAAAAAAAAAACCATGACAGCTGTGTTGCTTCTATAGCAAAAAAACAATAGTATTCCAGTCTCCACTGATGAAGAACACCATTATTTGAATCAATCCAAAAATGGGGGGGGGGGGATCAGAATTTTTCATCTAGCAAAGTCTCACAAAAACTCAAGTGATGATCAGAAATTCTCAGAAATAGCCAAGATGTTTTACTGTTCAGACTGAAGTCTCTGCTATAAATTACATGCCTATTTTTTTTAAAAAATAATCATATTTCAATTTTTAAAAAGACATTCATATGAAAAGCATTTAAAAAATTAATTAAAAGAAAGATGGTCATATGAAGAAAACCCAACACATTTGGTTGTGGTTCTCCAGACTATTCCTCAATAGCAACAATTGTTTATCAATATTGTTAAGACAACAGTGGCGTCTCTATAACTTTCTAGATCCGGCACAAAATTGAACATAGATTCAGAACTGTATAGAGTGAACCTTCAAAGCCACAAGTAGATTTTTTTCAACCGGATCTTTGGCTCAGAGAAGATCTTTCTCTGTTTTTTTTAATTGGCTTACCCTTCGTTGACTATTTGCTTATTTATTTCATTCTCCAGCCCAGCTAAGAGGCAGACAGAACTCAACCAGACTAAGTTGATTTGGAAATCGGCGCACGATGGAAGAAGATTCCGAAATAACAAAGTTGGAAGGGGCCTTGGAGGTCTTCTAGTCCAACCTCCTGCTAAGGCAGGAAACCCTGAACCATTTCAGACAAAATCATTGTCCAGTCTCTTCTTTAAAACCTCCAGTGATGGAGCACCCACAACTTCTGGAGGCAAGTCGTTCCACTGATCGGGAATTTTTTTCCCCTTAGTTCTAGATTGTTCCTGTCCTTGAGTAGTTTCCACTCATGGTTTCTCGTCCTGCTGGTGGGCCATTTGTTGTTAAAAAAGAAAGAAAGAAAGGCAAGGTATAGGAAATTAGCACTCACCCCTCTCCTAGGAAAATTAGGTATTTTAGGGAATATTAAAAAGGCCGGATATTTCCCCTAAAAAGGAGGCAGAAATTCATCTCCCCCATCTTTGTCAATGGGCCATTAAGGACCCAGTTAGTCTATTCTACATAACCAAGATGTACCTCCTTCAAGCAGAGCCATAGTGTTGCAGAAAATGACAGGCTTTAGACTTCTCAGGATACAGGAAAAGTTTATTTGGCAGCCAGGTTCAGAAAGCTAGCAAAATGGCTAGCATTGCAAGTTCTGAACAACCTTCATAATCGAAGCACCCGTTCTTATACATTCTCAAAAGCCTTGCAACACGGAAATACTCAACACATTTCTTAGTGGTTACCTTAAAGCCTTATAAGGAGATGGGGTCTTACTTCTCCTTTTGTTTATGGAGTACATGTCATTAACGAACTTTAATTAAACCTTGGACTTTTGACACAGGCTTTTGACACAGGCTTTCGACATAAGCTTTTGACATAGAGACATCTTGTGGTTAGGCACTGGCTTCCTGTTTCTTTTGCAAGTTCCAACTCTGTCTATGTGGCTTTTAATATAGAAGTAAAGGGGCTCTAAGAGGCTGTCCAGCCTGACCCAGTAGGTTTCACACTTAATGTCCAAATCTCACTTTACGTCTGCTTTAATAGGAGGAATTGCCCAAAGCTCCTTCATTATATCATCACCCAGCAAGGCTCAACCAAGCTTGGGACACAGTTACCCCTACATGACCCCATGGGAGTCTGACAACCAATCAGAACACAAGCTCAAATTAAAAAAAACCCACCGAGAGCATAAACTCCAGGCGCTCTCAACATCTCTTCTCTTTTTTGGCCCAGGATCTCAAGCCATGGGGTCCCGTCCACCATTAAGCCATCTTTCCAAACAGCCACCATGTTTCCAGTGTCTTGCGCCCAGATGGACATTTTTTCCAACAATTGTTGCGTCATACACTCAGAAGGAAGGGGAGAGGGGTGTATTTGCAAAGCCTGCAGAACAAAGATAAAGGAAAAGGGAGGTGTGGGCCCCTTTCAATGTAGAAAACAAGAGCTGATTCTCAGACGCGTCATATAAGACATATTGCTAAGATAAGCCCCACGCACATCCCGACTCTAGGGGGCGGTTACTCATCTCAATTTCAAAGCCGAAGAGCCAGCGCAGTCCGAAGACATCTCCGTGGTCATGTGGCCGGCATGACTCAAGCGCACAGAACACTCTTCCCTTCCCACCAAAGGTGGTCCCTATTTTTCTCCTTGCATTTTTTTTTACAGGCTTCCAAACTAGATTGGCAGAAGCTGGGACAAGGAACAGGGGAGCTCACTCGCCAGGGATTCGAACCGCCGACCTTTCTGACCGACAAGCTGCGCGTCTTAGCCCCTGAGCCACCCAGTCCTTTAGAACCAACCCTGCCTCTGAGAACACCACCAAGTTATTGGCTAGACTAGAGTGGACTGAGACTCAAAGAGAGAGTTGGGGGGGGGGGGAGTGAAAGTGAAAGTGAAAGTGAAAGTGAAAGCAGCCTTTCATGAAGGTCGCCTTCTCTTCAAACAGGGTTGGTACTTCCTGACCCCAAATCTGAGCTGCAAAAAAGGATGATGATGATGATGATGATGATGATCCAGGACCCCGAGGGGGCAATCTGTGTCTCTGTTGCGTGTGTGTGTGTGTTTGCGCGTGCGAATGTGTTTGCGTGTGTGCGCGCGAATTTTCATATTTCTACATGCGCCCGCGCGTTCCTCTTTGTGTGTGTGTGTGTGTTTGTGTGTGTGTATTTGTGTTCTTTGTGTGTTTGTGTGTGTATTTGTGTGTCTGTATGTATTCACCCCTCCTTGCGTATCGTTATCCTTCTACTATCTTCCTACGCGCACCCTTGCGCTTCTCTTTGTGTGTCTGTTTGTGTCCCTCTGTGCGCATTTGTGTCTCTCTGAGCATTTTTTCATATGTCTACGTCTCTCTTTGTGTGTGTGTGTTTGTGCATTTGTGCATTTGTGCCTCTATGCGCATTTCCATATTCCTGGCTGCTCTGCCGCGTTGCTCTCTCCGTGGGTGGGTGCGGATGCGGGTGGGTGTTTGCGCTGCCACCCAAGGGCTGCGCAAGTGGAAGGACTACAACTCCCATCCTCCTCGGCCGCCCCTCCTCCTCCTGCAAGGGAGGCGGGCGCTCGTCCTCCCAGAGGCCCCGTTGTGTGGATTGGAGGCGGGGAGTGGCGGCTCCTTCCTTGCCCGCCTGCGCGCAGCCTCTCCGGGCTCATCTGAAGCGCCCAGCGGAGGAGGAGGAGGAGGCGGAGGAAGCGGAGGGACTGGCTGGCCGCAGGAGCCGGAGTTGCCCGGGGCGGGGGAGAGGCCGGAGCCGGAGGAGCCATGGGCGCCGCCCTCAGCACGGTGAGCGAGGCAGGGGGCACCCCGAGACCCTCCACACACACCCCCAACGCCACGGCTGCTTCTGCGGGCTGCCCTGGGCTCTGCCTGCACCCCGGGGTCCCCCTTGCGCCCCAGGAGAGAGGTCGGGGCGCCCGGTTGGAGAGGGGCGCGTAGGGCGCTCTCGCCTCTCCCCCTTCTTTCTTTCCTTCCTTTCTCCCCCTCTCTCTCTCTCTCGTTTCTTTTTCCCCTCTGTTTCCCTACTCCTTCCTTCCTTCTTTTTTCCTCCCCCTCCCTCCTTCCCTCCCTCCCTCTCTCCCTCCCTCCCTCCCTCTCTCTCTCTGTCTCTCTCTCGCTCGTTTCTTTTTTCCCTCTGTTTCCCTACTCCTTCCTTCCTTCTTTTTTCCTCCCCCTCCCTCCTTCCCTCCCTCCCTCTCTCCCTCCCTCCCTCCCTCTCTCTCTCTGTCTCTCTCTCGCTCGTTTCTTTTTTCCCTCTGTTTCCCTACTCCTTCCTTCCTTCTTTTCTCCTCCCCCTCCCTCCTTCCCTCCCTCCCCCCCTCTCTCTCTCTCGTTTCTTTTTTCCCTCTGTTTCCCTACTCCTTCCTTCCTTCTTTTCTCCTCCCCCTCCCTCCTTTCCTCCCTCCCCCCCCTCTCTCTCTCTCTCTCGTTTCTTTTTTCCCTCTGTTTCCCTACTCCTTCCTTCCTTCTTTTCTCCTCCCCCTCCCTCCTTCCCTCCCTCCCTCCTCCTCCTCCTTCTTCTTCTCTCTCTCTCTCTCTCTCTCTCTCTCTCGTTTCTTTTCCCCCTCTGCTTCCCTACTCCTTCTCTCCCTCATTTCCTTCCTTTCTCCCTACTTCTGCCCGCTTCTCCTCTCCCCTGACTGCCTGCCTCCTTTCTCCTCCTTTTCCCTTCTTCTCCTACTCCCCTTCCCTCCTTTCTTCCCTGTTTCCCTTCTCCTTCTCCCCTTTCTCCCTCTCTCTCTCTTTCTCTTTTCTCCTCTGCTTCCCTTCTCCTTCTCTCCTCCCTCTTCTTTCTGCCTCTGCTTCCTGTCTCCTTCCTTCTTCTCTTCCCCATTTTGTCTCCCTCCTTTCCCCTTCTCTTTCTTTCTTTCTTTCTTTCTTTCTTTCTTTCTTTCTTTCTTTCTTTCTTTCTTCCTTTCTTTCTTTTTCTTTCTCTGCCTCCTCCTTTCTTTCCCTGCTTCCCTTCTTCCTCCTTTTTCTCCTCCTTCTCCAGTCTTGCTTTTGGCTCATAGGGGGTGGGGGAGCTAAATGGCCCTGCCACTTTGGAGAGGTTGGGGCCCAACCCTCCCATGGGGTTGAATCACTTGCTGGAAAGGCTTTCTTCCTTCACTCCTCTTCAGGACCAGAGATGCTCCTGGATCCTGGGAGCCGATGGGAAGGATGGGCTTCCTGCCAAGGCCTGGAATGAAGTGTCTGTCTACTTCTGAATTGGCCATGGTCTGGGTCTCTGGGCTAAGATCCAGTTTGTGCCTTAAATATATATAAAGATATATATTTATGGGTGAGGGATATATTTATTGTCATGTCCACAATCGTACTCTGGAACAGTTTTGGTGCTGCCTTTCTCAATTGTGGCAACTTGCAAGATGGATGGATTTCCAACTCCCAGAATTGGAGAATTTATTTTATTCATTTACTTACTTACTTACTTACTTACTTACTTACTTACTTACTTACTTACTTACAAATTACTCACTTATTTACTTTGGACTTCCACAATTGGGGGATTTATTATTATTTTTACTTACTTACTTACTTACTCACTCACTCACTCACTCATTCACTTACTTACTTACTGTGGCCTTCCAACTCCCAGAATTGGGGAATTTATTTTATTTATTTACTTACTCACTTACTTACAATTTACTTACTTATTTACTTTGGACTTCCAGCTCCCAGAATTGGGGAATTTAACTTACTTATAGTAACTTACTTACTCTGGCCTTCCAACTCCCAGAATTGGGGAATTTATTTTATTTATTTACTTACTCACTTACTTACAATTTACTTACTTATTTACTTTGAACTTCCAGCTCCCAGAATTGGGGAATTTAACTTACTTATAGTAACTTACTTACTCTGGCCTTCCAACTCCCAGAATTGGGGAATTTATTTTATTTATTTACTTACTCACTTACTTACAATTTACTTACTTATTTACTTTGGACTTCCAGCTCCCAGAATTGGGGAATTTAACTTACTTATAGTAACTTACTTACTCTGGCCTTCCAACTCCCAGAATTGGGGAATTTATTTTATTTATTTACTTACTCACTTACTTACAATTTACTTACTTATTTACTTTGGACTTCCAGCTCCCAGAATTGGGGAATTTAACTTACTTATAGTAACTTACTTACTCTGGCCTTCCAACTCCCAGAATTGGGGAATTTATTTTATTTATTTACTTACTCACTTACTTACAATTTACTTACTTATTTACTTTGAACTTCCAGCTCCCAGAATTGGGGAATTTAACTTACTTATAGTAACTTACTTACTCTGGCCTTCCAACTCCCAGAATTGGGGAATTTATTTTATTTATTTACTTACTCACTTACTTACAATTTACTTACTTATTTACTTTGGACTTCCAGCTCCCAGAATTGGGGAATTTAACTTACTTATAGTAACTTACTTACTCTGGCCTTCCAACTCCCAGAATTGGGGAATTTATTTTATTTATTTACTTACTCACTTACTTACAATTTACTTACTTATTTACTTTGAACTTCCAGCTCCCAGAATTGGGGAATTTAACTTACTTATAGTAACTTACTTACTCTGGCCTTCCAACTCCCAGAATTGGGGAATTTATTTTATTTATTTACTTACTTACTCACTTACTTACAATTTACTTGCTTATTTACTGTGGACTTCCAGCTCCCAGAATTGGGGAATTTAACTTACTTATAGTAACTTACTTACTCTGGCCTTCCAACTCCCAGAATTGGGGAATTTATTTTATTTATTTACTTACTCACTTACTTACAATTTATTTACTTATTTACTTTGGACTTCCAGCTCCCAGAATTGGGGAATTTAACTTACTTATAGTAACTTACTTACTCTGGCCTTCCAACTCCCAGAATTGGGGAATTTATTTTATTTATTTATTTACTCACTCACTTACTTACAATTTACCTGCTTATTTACTGTGGACTTCCAGCTCCCAGAATTGGGGAAATTTAACTTACTTATAGTACTTAGCAATAGCAATAGCAATAGCAGTTAGACTTATATACCGCTTCATAGGGCTTTCAGCCCTCTCTAAGCCCCCACAGTCTGGGTCCTCATTTCACCCATCTCAGAAGGATGGAAGGCTGAGTCAACCTTGAGCTGGTGAGATTTGAACCTCTGAACTGCAGATAGCAGTCAGCTTAAGTGGCCTGCAGTACTGCACTCTAACCACTGCGCCACCTCGGCTCCTCCTTACTTACTTACTGTGGCCTTCCAACTCCCAGAATTGGAGAATTTATTTTTACTTACTTACTTACTTACTTACTTACTTACTTACTTACTTACTTACTTACTTACCTACCTACCTACCTACCTACCTACCTACTTACTTACTTACTTACTTTGCCACTCATGTACAAGATAACAGGAATAAGAACATGAATAAGAACATAGGAAATGGGTACAAATAAATGGGGACAGTCGGAGAGGGACAGTAGGCAAGTTGATGAGTTTATGCATGCCCCCTTTAGGGACCTCTTAGGAATGGGGTGAGGTCCACAGTAGACACAGTTAAGGTTAAAGTTTTGGGGAAGAAACCACAGAGTCGGGTAGAGCATTCCAGGCCTTGACCACTCTGTTGCTGAAGTCGTATTTTCTGCAATCGAGTTTGGAGCGGTTGACCTTGAGTTTGTATCTATTGTGAGTTTGTGTGTTGTTGCAGGTGAAGCTGAAGAAGTCATTGACAGGTAGGGCGTTGTAGCAGATAATTTTGGGTCAGTTCTAGGCATAGTTCTAGGTTGTCCAAGGCCAAAATTTCGAGCCAGGTAGCAGAAGGGATTCTGTTGCCAGCCGAGGAATTCTGGGAGCAGAAGTCCATTCAAGCTGCCAAGATGGGGGAAACCCAACACCGAAGCCATCAGCCTTCCATCCATTTGAACCTTCCACCCACAGGGCTCTTGCCACAAGCACGCTAGGCTACATTTGGGCAACCGAGTGCAAGGAATTTTTTCCCCTTTCTCTCTCCCACGCCAGGCCAGAAATAACATTTGGCTCTGGGTGTCATTTCTTCAGGGACTGAATCGTTGCAAGAAAGAACATTTTGTTTCGTGTTTTGATTCTTATCCCGGGGACTCCTAATTTCATTGTGTTGGAAGCCTCTTAGGGCATTTTACAGGGTTAGGATCTCCTCTCCTCCTTTAAGTAGGCCTAATGGGATTTATAATTGGTTAATCACTGGCTTTTTAACTCAACCTGAATTTTAATTAATTAAAGGAAGGAGTTAAAAGCAGCTTGTGAGGAGCAGGTAACTTAAGATTCTAATAACAATTAAAATCTCATTCCAAGCAAGCTGGGAACTAGGAAAATGAGTTTCCCTAAAGCTAGATTTCCAATGTTTTCTTTCCAAAATATGTATGTGTTTTGTTTCTTTTAAAAATGTTCTGATCGAAACTACAATCTCTGTACTTCTGGAGTCTGTGGACTTGCTTAACTTCCATGTCTTCCAACCAACAACTAGTATGAGAAATAATCTTCAAGTTGTAAAAAAAAAAAAAACCAATTATTTTTCGTAGAAGAAGCAAGAACGTTAAATGAACAAGAAACAATGGATAGAAAGTCATCAAGGAGAGAAGCAATTTAGAAGAACTAAGAAATTTCCTGACAGTGAGAACAATTAATCAGTGGAACAACTTGCCTCCAGAAGTTGTGAATGCTCCAACACTGGAAGTTTTTAAGAAGATGTTGGATAACCGTTTGTCTGAAGTGGTGTAGGGTTTCCTGCCTAATCAGGGGGTTGGACTAGAAGACCTTCAAGGTCCCTTCCAACTCTGCTATTCTATTCTACTCTACTCTTCTATATTTTACTCTACTACACTCTTATTCTATTCTATTTTCTCCTCTCTTCTACTCTACTCTAAGCACCTGAAGGCAGAACAAGAAGCAATGGGTGGAAACTAATCAAGGAGAGAAGCAACCTAGAACTAAGGAGAAATTTCCTGACAGAACAATTAACCAGTGGAACAACTTGCCTCCAAAAGTTGTGAATGCCCCAACACTGGAAGTTTTTAAGAAGATGTTGGATAACCATTTGTCTGAAGTGGTTTAGGAGCTCCTGCGTGAGCAGGGGGTTGGACTAGAAGACCTCTAAGGTCCCTTCCAACTCTGTTTAGTATATTTCTACTCTACTCTTATATATTTGCTCTTTATCCTATTGTGTGCAGTAGGCTATCAGAAGCAAAGGTAATCTCTAAAAATAAGCATAATAAGAATCAGTAGAATTTGACTGTAGAGATGTGGGTCCAGGGTTTATTGGGCCTGGCTGACCTCAAGAAGCAAGATTTAATTTTTCTCATTTGGTGATCCCTTTTCATTCAATTCACATGCTTCGCTTGGCTTTATGGTGCCAGCCAAAATGTATCTCTGCACGCTTTCCAAAGGTCGCGGCTACTTCCGGAGAGATGCTCCACTTGTGACATTTGAGGGATCTACGGTGCATTTTCCACAGTCTTAATAAGTAGACCTATGACTTGGATATATTTGAAATTCCAGCTTCCCCAGTAAATTTCCATCTAAGTCTGCTGTCAGAAATTTCAAGGACGTTTAGTGAATTTCACAAGATGTTCCTCGGGTGAGACTTTTAGCAAGGACATCTGTTGAGGTTCTCCTGAAGCTAGTGCTGTCCACCAATGTTCATCTTGTTGTTAGTTGCAAAGTTGTGTTTGGCCCATCGCGACTCCATGGACAGCGTTCCTCCAAGCCTTCCTTTCCTCTACCATCCTCTGGAGTCCATTGAAGCTCACGCTGGCTGCTTTGGTGACTCCATCCAACCACCTCATTCTCTGTCATCCCCTTCTTCTTTTGCCCTCCATCCTTCCCAGCATGAGGCTCTTCTCTAGGGAGTGGCCAAAGGATTTGAGTTTCCTCTTCAGGATCTGGCCTTCTAAAGAGCAGTTAGGGTGGATCTCCTCTAGGACTGACCGGTTGGATGGCCTTGCAGTCCAAGGGACTCAATGCAGGAGTCTTCTTCTCCAGCACCAGAGTTCAAAGGCCTCCATTCTTTGGTGCTCAGCCTTCCTTATGGTCCAACCTTCACAGCCATCCATTGCAACTGGGAAAACTGTAGCCTTGACTATACACACTTTTGTTGGCAGGGTGATGTCTCTACTTTTTAGTCAGTTCTAGATTTTCCATAGCTTTCCTCCCCAGGAGCAAGTGTCTTTTAATTCCTTGGCTGCAGTCCTCATCTGCGGTGATCTTGGAGGCCAGGAAAGTAAAATCGGTCACTACCTCCATTTCTCCCCCATCTGTTTGCCAGGAATTGAGAGGGTTCCTCTTAGTAATCAAAATAATTTAATTGCCACCTATTCTGTTACCTAATCTAGCATCTAAGTTAATTGACGTGCTCATTAGTGATTAATAATAATAATAATGTTAAACTCATTTCAAGGTCTCATACCTTCACATCATCATCCAGTGATGCCAAAGGTGATCTGTATATGGTATTCCAAAAAAGAAATGATAAATTGAGACAATTGACATGAGTTGTGGGAATTGAGGTGGCCAAGGTGGCGCAGTGGTTAAATGCAGCACTGCAGGCTACTGCTAGATCAGCAGTTCAGCGGTTCAAATCTCACCGGCTCAGGGTTGACTCAGCCTTCCATCCTTCCGAAGGTGGGTAAAATGAGGACCCAGATTGTTGGGGGCAATATGCTGACTCTCTGTAAACCGCTTAGAGAGGGCTGAAAGCCCTATGAAGCGGTATATAAGTCTACTGCTATATTGACAACTATGATATAAGTTTGTTTAGGATATAGCAGGCTTTGTCTGAGTCGTGACAACTTTAATTCTCAACTTTAATTGAGTTCCTTTGAAATCTGCATCAGATGAATGGAATTGACTGTAATGTGAAGAACACAAAGAAAATGCATTTATTAAATCTCCATTCTGCGTTTCCATGCAACAGTATTCAACCCACAATGAATCCACACAACCCACTATTATAGGATAAACGTCTTGCTAAATCTCTTCTGCTAAGTGTTGGAATGATATCGCAGCAGACATGCTTGGTCTAAAAACCTGTTCGTTTTTCCCCTCTTAATGTATCTTCCAATAAAAATGCAATAACAACATTTAATATAATCCTTGTCATCATAGTACTAACAATTATATTGTTTATATCACTATCTGAACATGTTTTCTGCTCTTCTTTAATCTCCTTTTATTCCCAACTTCCATTTTTATTCTGACAAAATGATTCCCATATCATATAATATTCACTTTGTTCTTTCCCCTTAATTGCCAGCGTTAATCTGTTCATTTCTGCACATTCTAATATTTTCCTAATCACCTTATCACCCAGCGCCATTTTTATGGGGAGTAAATCGCTTTGGAGCAAGAGGTTTTAAGAGTGGCCAAGCATTCAGAGTCTCAGTTGTACTCCATAAAGTTCTTCGCAGAGAATAAGTTGTTGGGAATTGACGTATTAAAAAGACATTTAGAATTATGCACTTGTGGTCTTGTTCAGGAAGAATAGGACACCCACAGGTTTCAAGGAGAGAAGTGTGTGAAGTCCGCCTCAAAACTGAATGAATCTCGATAACAGAAGTTGGAAGGAACCTTGGAGGTCTTCTTCTCCAACTCCCTGCTCAAGCAGGAAAGCCTATACCATTTTAGACAAATGGGTGTCCAGTCTCTTCTGAAAAAAACCTCCAGTGATGGAGCATCCACAACTTCTGGAGGCAACTTCTGTTCCACTGGTTAATTGTCCTCACTGTTAGGAAGTTTCTCCTTAATTTCAGGTTGCTTCTCCCCTTGATTAGTTTCCATCTGTTGCTGCTTGTCCTGCCCTCAAGGTGCTTTGGAGAGTAGCTTGACTCCCTCTTCTTTGGGGCAGCCCCTGAGATATTGGAAGGCTGCTATCATGTCTCCCTTGGTCCTTCTTTTCACTAGACTAGACATACCCAGTTCCTGCAACCGTTCTTCATATGGTTTTGCCTCCAGGCCTCTAATCCTCTTTTCCTTTTTCTCTTCTTCCTTATTTCCTCTTCTCTCCATCTCAGTCATGTCGTTGAGTTCTTCCCATCATTTCTCTGAGCAGCCCTGGCTAATTGTTTTTCAAGTAGCATCTCAGCATGAATCAGGACGTCGTCCAATGTGGTAACTCTGTCCTTTCCCCACCCCTCTTCTCTCTCATCCTCTCTTACTCCATTTCCCTTGTTCCTCTCCACTTGTGGTTGACGAAGGAGCAAAATAAGAGACAGAGGACCTATCTCTTCCTCCTGAGCTACCTTCACTGGCCTGATAGTTGATTAGCCAAATTTAGACGTTTGGCGAGCGTTAGACCTCAGTTGGATGTTCTTGAGAAGATTCTTTTAGAGCAGGAATCTTCAACCTTTATGACTGGCTGAGGAATTCTGGGAGTTGAATACTGATTAGATTAGCAGAGTTGGAAAGGACCTTGTAGGTCATCTAGTCCAACCCCCCCTCCCAATGAGAAACCCCTACACCATTTCTGACAGATGGCAGTCCAGTCTCCTCTTGAAAGCCTCCAGTGATGGCGCTCCCACAATTTTTGAAGGCCACTTCAGTTCCATTGAATATAGAATAACACAGTTGGGTGGGACCTTGGAGGTCATCTAGTCCACCAGCACCCCGCTCAAGCAGGAGACACACACACACCCCTACACCATTTCTGACAAATGCCAGTCCAGTCTCTTCTTGAAAGCCTCCAGGGATGAAGCTCCCGCAACTTCTGAAAGCAACTTCTGTCCCATCGGTTGATTGCTCTCGCTGTCAGAAAATTTCTCCTTATTTACAGGTTGAATCTCTCCTTGGTCAGTTCCCATCCATTATTCCTTGTCTGGCCTTCGGGTGCTTGGGAAAATATCCTGACCCCCTCCTCTCTATGGCAGCCCCCCAAATATTGGAAGATGCTCTCCTGTCTCCCCTGGTCCTTCTCTTCACTAGACTAGCCAGGCCCAGTTCCTGCAACCGTTCATCGGATGATTTAACCTCCAGTCCCCTCATCTTCCTATTGTCAGGTTCTGCTTCATTTAATAATCAGGAAAGAAACCACTCAACTCCATTTGTTTGATTTACTTTTACTAATTGCAAATGAATAGTAGCGAAGATAAGCTGAATCTGGATAATTAGGCGCGAAAGCAAAGAATATCATGTATAGTTCAATCCCCTCCCCTTGGCACCCCAGTCCATAGTCCAATTATAATTCACCCAACTGTCAGGTGGGAGATATCTTCAAAAAAACATCACCAGGGTGGAATGCCGGACAGTTAACCTTGGCGGGAAACTCCCTTCCTCCACATGCGCAATGAGATGGTCAGGCCAGCGTCTAGAATCTTCCTCCAGCACATAATGATTCCCCTCCCAAATACCATGCCCCCCCTCCCCGTTTCAATGGCAGCTGAAGCAGCATCAAAGCATCTGGTTGCTCTTCTCTGCCCTCTTTCTAGAACAGTGTTTCTCAACCTTGGCAACTTGAAGATGTCCGGACTTCAACTCCCAGAATTCCCCAGCCAGCATTCGCTGGCTGGGGAATTCTAGGAGTTGAAGTCCGGACATCTTCAAGTTGCCAAGGTTGAGAAACACTGTTCTAGAGTCTCCACATCTTTTTTATAGTGTGGTGACCAAAACTGGATGCAGGGTTCTAGGTGTGGTCTTACTAAGGCTTTACAGAGTGGTATTACACCACCCTTGATCTTGATTGCATCCCTAAAGTAATGTAATTTAGGATTGCAATGGCTTTTTTGGCTGCCGCTGCAAACGTTTGGCTCATATTTAGTTGATTTAGTTGTCCACTAAGATTCCAAGACCCCTCTCAGAGTTACTGCTATTGAAGTCCACAAGTTATTACATTGCCAAGGTTAGAGACCCCTGATTTAGAGGAACAGAAGAGTGAGTTTTTTTTTTTTTAAAAATGGATTCAAAACTGGGTGAAGAAAAGAATTAAAAGTTCGCGCCCTGGTCTACTTTGAATTTTTGATATTATTTTTCTGTCAACCCAGACAAGGTTTCTAACTACCTAAATAAATGTTGGCTTTGATCCCGGGACAATATTATTTTTTTTTTCCTGGCTTGCTCCCTTTTGGTTCGTTGGCTCTGGAAACCATCCTAGGAAATAATATAAACATATATATATATATATATGATGTAAATATAATGCAATCCAGAGGAATATTCCTTGGTGTATCTGGTGATATTTGGGCAAGCAAAGCTAAAGATAGGAACGAAGCAACTGTGCATTTCCAATCTTTGTACCCCAAAACCCCATGTTGGCTGTTGAGAAGCAAAGTTGGGGGGTAGAATTGGATAGAATTTGGGTGTTCCTAAAATGCAACAGATTGAAAGTACAACCCCTTATATATATTTTTTTCAGGACGCATGGCTATTTTCTTCCTGCCGTTCTTTTTTTTTTAAAATTATTATTGGCAAGCATTGAGGCTGTGTCAGAGAACTAAATCTGAATTGCTTCTATATTGCTCAGCGCTTGCCACGCCCGTAAATGGGAGCCAAGAATGCTAAGCTCGCATCTAGGTTAGTGTTTTGGGAGGGCTGAGAGTAGGATCCAACTCTTCTTTGGCGTTTTTAAAAAAGGAAACTGAGTCCCCCCCCCCCCCCCAGGGCTTTATTTCTTGTTTTCTTTTAGTAGTTTTGTGTTAGTTTACAGCCTTGCTATAGGAACTCGGATCTGCTTCCGTGGGAATCACCTTTCATTTAATCCCCACGTGCGCTGATGATGTTACCTAGTTGGATAATGAAACGTCTGCAAGAAAGCCACCAAGCTCAGAGTGTACAAAGGACCCCTCGGGGCTCCTCCTCCTCCTCCTCCTTCTTCTTCTAGTACTACTACTACTCAAACCCTACTCCCTTCTAACACTGATGATGTTTCCTAGTTGGGTAATGAAACATCTGCAAGAAAACCACCAAGCTCATAGAGCATCAAAGACCCTGTAGTAGTTGTAGTAGTAGTAGTAGTAGTAGTTCTTCTGCTGCTGCTGCTACTACTACTATTACTATTACTACTCAAACCCTACTCCCCTCTAGCACTGATGTTGTTGCCTAGTTGGGTAATGAAACGTCTGCAAGAAAACCACCAAGCTCAGAGAGCACCAAGAACCCTATAGTTCTCCTCCTCCTCCTCCTCCTCCTCCTTTTCTTCTTCTTCTTCTTCTTCTACTACTACTACTACTACTCAAACCCTACTCCTCTCTAACACTGATGCTGTTGCCTAGTTGGGTAATGAAATGTCTGCAAGAAAACCACTAAGCTCAGAGAGCACTAAGAACCCTATAGTTCTCCTCCTCCTCCTCCTTCTCCTCCTCCTCCTCCTCCTTTTCTTCTACTACTACTACTACTACTACTCAAACCCTACTCCTCTCTAGCACTGATGCTGTTGCCTAGTTTGGTAATGCAACATCTGCAAGAAAACCACCAACCTCAGAGGGCACCAAGGGACCCACAATCTTCCCCTCCTCCTCCTCCTCCTCCTCCTCCTCCTCCTCCTCTCCTCCTCCCCTCCTCCCTCCTCCTCAGCTCCTCCTCCGTTGTCGTCTCCTACACAA
>NC_045547.1:82618799-82623799 GCF_009769535.1 Thamnophis elegans
GTTGTAGGCTTTAAAACACATCACAGTATAAAAACATCTGGCCCGTTATGTAATCAATACATTTTTTTTTCCTCATAAAAAAACTGCATTTAAAAAAAAAAAAATCACACAAGATTTTCAACCCGGGGCTGATTCAAAGAGGGAAACGTTATTTTTTCTTGGCAATGGATGCTAACGTCAGAGATCTCCAGAGGGTTAGTTGGTTTTTTTTCTTGCATTGTTGGAGTAAAAAGAAAATGACATGATGGCACATTGTACACACTAAAACATTATGCTGTAGAGTCTTGTTTAGAAGAATGGCACAAATTGCTGCTACGCCGGAGTTGGGAAAAGGGCTCAGGAGGTCCTTCCGTCTCATCTCATCAGTTTACCAGAACTTGGATGATAGACGTCTTACGTTCACTCCCTTCTCTGCCCTCAGTTCTTGCAGACAGGAGCAAAAAAAGATGACTTTGGGCGAGGGGCGGTGTCCATCACACACAGCAGCAGGGCTCCAGATAAGTCCCCAGCTGCCCCTGTCACACATTCGAGTCCTCGTCTGTGATACTGGCACTCGGAGAACGGGTGGCCAAGTCCTTGAACATGTCGTCCTCCTTCAACATGTGCTGGAAAGAGAAGGTGGGGGAGAATTAATTGGTGGGAGAGGAGAGATGAGAGAGAGAGAGAGAGAGAGAGAGAGAGAGAGAAAGAAAGAAAGAAAGAAAGAAAGAAAGAAAGAAAGAAAGAAAGAAAGAAAAAAAGAAAGAGGAGGCAGGGAGGGAAAGAAGAAGAGAGAGAGAGAAAAGAAAGAAAAGAGGGAGGGAGGGAAAGAGAGACACTGAAAGAAAGAAAGAAAGAAAGAAAGAAAGAAAGAAAGAAAGAAAAAAAGAAAGAGGAGGCAGGGAGGGAAAGAAGAAGAGAGAGAGAAAAGAAAGAAAGAAAGAAAGAAAGAGAAAGGAGGCAGGGAGGGAGAGAAAGAACAAGAGAGAGAGAGAAAAGAAAGAAAAGAGGGAGGGAGGGAGGGAAGGAAAGAGAGGCAAAGAAAGAAAGAAAGAAAGAAAGGAAGGAAGAAAGAAAGAAAGAAAGAAAGCGAGCGGGAGGGAGGGAAAGAGACAAAGAGAGAGAGAGAGAAAGAAAAAGAGAGAGACAGACAGACAGACAGACAGACAGACAGAGGGAATGAAGAAAGAAATAAAGAGAAAGAAAGGCAGCAGAGAGAGGGAGGGGAAGGGTGAGAGGGAGGGAAGGAAAGAGAGACACAGAAAGAAAGAAAGAAAGAAAGAAAGAAAGAAAGAAAGGAAGGAAGGAAGGAAGGAAGGAAGGAAGGAAGGAAGAGAAAAGATGCAGGGAGGGAGGAAGGGAAAGAAGAAGAGAGAGAAAAGAAAAGAGGGAGGGGGAAGGAAAGAGACAAAGAAAGAAAGAAAGAAAAAGAAAGAAAGAGAAAGAGGGAGGGAGGGAAAGAGAGACACCGAGAGAGAGAGAGAGAGAAAGAAAAAGAAGGGAGGGAGAGACAAGACAGAGAGAGAGAGGGAATGAAGAAAGAAATAAAGAGAAAGAAAGGCGACAGAGAGGGAGGGAGAGGAAGCGTGGGAGGGAAGGAAGGATAGACAGAGAAAAGAAAGAAAGAAAGAAAGAAAGAAAGAAAGAAAAGAGAGAAGGGAGGGAGGAAAGGGAGGATAGAAAGAGAGCGAGAGAAAAGAGAAAGAAAGAAAGAAACAAAGAAAGAAAGGGGAGGGAGAAGGAGACAGAGAGAGAGAGACAGACAGACAGAGAAATAAAAATAAAGAAGGGAGGGAGAGAAAGAAAGAAAGAAAGAAAGAAAGAAAGAAAGAAAGAAAGAAAGAGTGAATAACATGTTCTGCATAGTTCTTAAGATAGAAGGACTAGTGGAATGAATCAATTAAAAACAATGACTTACAGTCAAGTTGTTGATGCCTTCCGAAAACGCTCCAATCTGCCTCACAGTCCCTTCGGAATCTTCCATCTTACAAGGAAGGAAAAATAATAGAGTGATGTTTATATAAATCCTATATTACATAACCGTGTTCGCTAACGTAAATGCTAAACCGGACACATATTCTTGAAGCTTTAGGCCGTGCTTGGATAAGACAGGAGAGAAACCTGAAACCTTGGGTTGAAGGAGCTTTTCGCGCATCCATAAATGCATGGAAGTTTCTTGCACAAGAAGCTAAATGTTTCGAAGGAACAACCACCGAGAAAGTCCAGTTGCCTTTTGGAAAAGCACCTTTGGGACCACCAGAAACTGGATAATTGAGAATCTCTGAAGACACAGAGAAGATTGTCCAACATGAAAAAAGTTTTTTTTTTTTTTAAATGTACTAACTTCACACAAGTGTTGAGCCAAACCAATTGTCAGGATTCCAACGGAGGCCCTAATTAACTCATGAGCCTCGAGCCAAGTTTCAAAAGAAATCCAGTTACTTATTAGGAGCAACATGTTGGCACTTACCCAAGTGAAGCCAGCTCTTGCCCCTACGTAATTTACGGCCCAACTATGACCCTGTTTCCCCACTCCTCGCAGGATATGTTATAAACCACATTGCCTCTGAAATCCAACGGTGAGGAAGGTATGCGTAGAATGTGTTTCTGCTGAGCTGTTCCATCAGTTCTCCCCCCCCTCCAGCTGCCCATGGCAACTCAAGAGCAGGCCATGAATGCTTTAAAATTCGTCTTGCAAAAGATTGTTGGCGGGATTACAATGGGACCCCTTCAGAAACATCACCCTTGGCATTTTGATCATCCGGAGAGAAAAAGCGGATGGTATATGTGCTATAATAACGCAGGTAATCCTCAACTTACAACAGTCCATTTAGTGACCATTCAAAGTTGCAACGGTGCTGAAAAACAGGACTTATGACTGTTTTTCACACTTACAAACTTCGTAGCATCTCCAGGATCACGCGATCTGAATTCAGATGCTTAGCAACCGGTTCGTACTTACGACAGTCGCTGTGTGCCGGGATCACGTGATCAAAGTTCAGACAGTTGACCACGGACTCACATTTATGACAGTTGCACTGTCCCAAGGCCACTTGCAAAGATCCCCTTTGGCGACCTTCCGGCAAGCAAAGTCCACGGGGAAGCCGGATTCACTTAATGACCGTGCGACTAATTTAACAACTGAAGTGATTCACTTAACGATAAGTGTCCAGAAAGGGGATAAAACAGGGCAAAACTCAACAAATTTCGGGAACGATTGTGGTTGTAAATCAAGGACTATCGGTATTTCTTTGTTCAATCAGCAACTGTGGCTGTTGGGAACGCTGGAAATTTAGTTATAGAAGTGGGTCAGACTTGATAGGACTGAGAGATGGTCAGTAAACAGAAATTGAACACCACAAGATGAGAAAGAGGCAAGACAGAGAGAGAGAGTGAGACACAAATCGTTCTGTTTTAACCCGAAATACCTCTTCCAATCTGTCCAGATCATCATCATCGTAGACTCTGTTATCTAAACCCGGCTTAAAGCCCTTCTTGGATCCACTTCCTGCCACCTGACCCAAATCCATGGGGCACACGTACTCTTCCCCTCCGTCGTCCTGCTTCTTCTTCCTCAAATTTCCGAAGTTACTGAAGGTGAGTTTCTTTGGCTGAAAGAGAAAAGCCCAGTGAAGTCTTCATGGCAGGAAGTCCTCTGGTTACAACCGCAATTGAGCCCAGAATGAGAGATGTATAGGAATAGCAGGTTTTTGTTCTCAGATCATGCAGCCAATTTTGAGGGCGAGCATATGATCCCAGGGGGTGGGACCACCACAACAGTATTTTTTTAAAAAATCCCACATAGCACTCCTGCACTCTCTGGAAAACCTTATCCATTCACTGTTTAGCCCTGACTAGCAATAGCAAAAGAGCATAGACATGTATCCTTTCATCGTCCTTTTACAGCCCACTCTAAGTGGTTTATAGAATCAACCTATGCCCCCCCCCACCAAGAATTTGGGTCCTCATTTTACTGACCATGGAAGGACAGAAGGCTGAGTCAACCTTGAGCTGGTTAGGATCAAACTCCTGGCAATGGGCAGAGTCATCCTGAAATACTGCATTCTAACCACTGCACCACCAGGAAGGAGAATGAGAAAGGGAGAAAGACAGTAACAGAGGGAGGGAGGGACGGACGGACGGACGGACGGAGGAATGGAGGAACAGAGGGAAGGAGGAGGGAAGGAAAGAGGAGAGGAAGGGAGGAAGAAAATGGAGAGGGAGGTAGGGATAGTAATAGACTTACATACCACTTCAAAGTGCTTTACAGCCCTCTCTAAGTGGTTACAGAGTCAGCCTCTTGCCCCCAACAATCTGGGTCCTCATTTTACCTACCTCGGAAGGATGGAAGGCTAAGTCAACATTGAGCCAGTCAGGATCGAACTGCTAGCAGTGAGCGGTGAGTTGGCCTGCAATACTACATTCTAACCACTGCGCCACCAAGACTCATTGTCAGCCACAAGAAACCAGGAGGCAGGGTAGAGTTAAAAGCTACCACAAATTTACTCCATGCTACCTACCGACAAGAATCTGATCAAATAACAGTCAAGGCCAATTGGCGTTCAATAAGAATCAACAGAATTCACAGGGACTCTTTTGGAGTGCAGCGATCCCAAACTGATGACATGTTAGACCCCACCTTCAGTCTCAGCCTGGTCCCCTCCTACATCGATTCCCCAAACTGAAATAAGGTAGATGTCAGGGTTCCAAATAGCATCCAAAATTAAATCAGAGTCCGAGGCAAAGGATTCCTCAAAGTCCCAATTGATGAAGAGAGCCACGTTGGCACATCTGGGGAAACCGGAATCTGAAAGCTTCCCGGTTTTCCCCACCCAGTTGAAAGTTCAAGATCTTGCCCCAACACCCACAAGCCCATCCCATGGTCCAATCTCCCACTGCCACGCTGGCAGCTTCCACCCATCCAGTTCCGGCCAGGTGTAGAGACAAAAGATGACCTTGATTTTCTAGAAAGAATGTTATTATGGCTACGTATCATCTAACTCCCCATCCCGTTTTCCCAC